>NC_061107.1:40123477-40165977 GCF_015104395.2 Macrobrachium nipponense | reverse complement strand
ATGCAATAGTGGATAGTTTTGAAGTGAGATAGAGCCTACACGGACGGAGCGTTTAACTTTTTCCGTTTTTTTCCAGATTTGCAAGCGCATGTCGCAATGTATGACAGTTATAAATCACTTGTTTTTGTTTTAATGGCTGTGCTGACTGTTTTGGCAGGTGTTTCAAAGAGTATCACAGTGGAATTTCTGTTTTGCTCCTAGTTGTTTTGTGGCAAAGTCTTTAGTGAAAGAAGACTTGATTCAGCTTCTAGTGGCCTGTGTGCCGAAGTAGATAGTGATGGGGAATCTATCAGTCAGACGCTGAATTAAATACTGTGGTAATTGTGGAATATATTTATTTATTTATTTATTTATTTATTTATTTATTTTATTTATTTTTTATTGATTATTTATTTATTCATTTTATATTTCTTTTCTTTTTTTTTTTTTTTTTGGTTATGTTTTTTATTTATAGTTTTTCTTTATATTTATTTATTTTTTATTAGTTTACTTTTTTTTGCCTTGTCCTTCTTTTAATCGGAATTATGCTAGGACCGGTAACTCACAATTCTGCCGGTAATAATCATAAGCTCCTCAAGGAGGTTTCTCGAGGGTGTCTAGGGATCGCCAAAACTTTAGGAGACCATTCAGGAAAAAAGGAAAAAGGTAGGATGTGCTTGTCATAAAGGATTTTTGGGAATGGCTCCAGAGCCAAAACCTTGGTGAGAGGGACCATGTCAGGGTCCGATGTTTTGATTTTTATTATATTGGGATTTTTATCAGTATATTTTTTTGGTGCCAGGGGGGGTATGAGAGGTTCAGGCTCATCAGTTAAATGTATCGTGTTCAGCAAACATGGCATTTTTGCTGGATAACCGGTTAATTATGCAACCATTTTTGGTTATAAAGGTGCAGATTTGGAGAACAGAATTTAATTGGGTCACGCTGCATACAACAGAAATCGAACCTCCATATATACTGGGGTAAGAGGTATGACAATTGAGGTTCCGGGGTGTTTGCCTCATATGGAGGTAATGGCGAAAAGGAGGGGAATACTTTATTTTTAAGGTAATACTGATGGTAATGTGGATGATGTTCATGGTTGATAATGTTAATTTAGAACTAGGTATGGCCGGTCTGGCGATAGTTTATGATAGGTGGTAAAAGAGGGAGCTTGGGGACCTTCAAACATATAGGCTGTTCAGAACACTTTCTGTTAAGTAGTTTATTTAAATTTGTATAAAAAGACTTTGGAGGGAAAGCAGTTATTAGAGAAGTAATGGAGGAGAAAAGTAATTACGTCCTAGAAATGAGTCCAGCTAGAGGTAAGAGACAAAGCACAATAGAGTAAGGTATATATCTACTTAAGTTTGAAATTGAGAAAATAGGAACTATAGAAGTTGGAACCGAGGCCAGTACATGTTTTCTTTCTAAAATTTGAAGAACAAAAACAATAATTTTCCTTGGAGTCCAAAATATCTAAGAAGGCTAATTTTGAATTGTGTTCTTTTTCCACTGTAAAACTAATATTAGTGTGGTATTTATTAGCAAATAAAATACCACACTATCCCCTCAGTTTGTTTAAAAAAAGCTTCCCATTCAAAACAAACGCCGTGTCCAGTACAGCCAACTCTAAAAGAGCTTTAAAATTCGAATAACTAAAACTACAGTAAACAGACTCAGGATCGGGGAATAGCTTATCAAGAATAATGTTAATGGTCTCCCTTACAGGTGGTAAATAGTGACTCAGCATCAACTAGTCATGAATAAGTCCTGGAGTAAAATATGTTCTTTAAATTGTTCAGAATTTTTAATGGTATACTGATTTGTGGCAAAATTTCTCGTCCCTCTGTTGGAACCACTGACTAAAAATCAGTATGCCCTTAAAAATTCTGAACAATTTAAACGTTGGAAACTACTGTGTGCGCATTATGACCCCCATATTGTGGTGAGCCTGTCTGTACCTATAGCTGTCAGCTACGAAAGTTGTAAAAAATGATGTAGTATGAAAAAGAGGGATTGTGACCCTCTTAGAAATGGCCCTTGAATTTCGAATTTTGACTAAAACCACTTGAGGCGGGGTAGTGGAGGGAGAGTCTGTGGTAAATATTTGGTAGCCCTAGCTGTCAACTCTGGAAATTGTAAAAACTAAAGGGGTATGAAAAAAGAGGTGTTATGAACCTGTTAGAAACGGCCCTCGAAATTCAGATTCAGACTAAACCCTTCCTGAGACGGGGTGGTTGGGGGAGAGGATATGGTAAAAATTTGGTAGCTCTAACTATCATAGACTGGGCGTGCATAGCGAACAAACAAATAAACAGACAGGCAGGCAGAAATTGCCTAATTTACATATAAATAACAGTACCTTTGCCTTTGTCTGGCCCGATGATATGCAGATCCTCGTTATTTGCCAGTTCCTTTAAAATGTAAAAAAATTTCCTACAAAAAATAGTGTCCATTGTGTAGCTAACAAATTAAAAGTATCTTGAACTAATACCTTAGGTTGTAAGCGAAGTGTTATAACACTGGCGTTGAATTAGAGAAACATTTGCAGATCTTAGAGCATGTGGACATAAACGAAATACCTGTAAACGGTAATTATGTCCACATAGATAACTACTCTAAAGGATTTCAACAATTAACTTTTAGATCAGTGGTCCGCTTACAGGGAGAAAGAATTGTTCTCAATATATTATATATCTATATATATATATATATATATATATATATATATATATATATATATATATATATATATATATATATATAGATATATCTATATATCTATATATCTATATATCTATATATATATATATATATATATATATATATATATATATATATATATATATATATATATATATATATATATATATATATATATATATATATATATATCTATATATAGATATACATATACACACACACCACACACACACACACATATATATATATATATATATATATATATATATATATATCATATATATATATATATATATATATAATATATATATATATATATGTATTGTATATCGTTAACAACTAAAGCATTACTTCCACTACTACTACTACTATTACTACTACTACTACTACTACTACTACTACTACTACTACTACTACTACTAATAATAATAATAATAATAATAATAATAATTTACTAGCTTATAAAAAAATGTATACCTAAAATAAGCTATGCAGCCTCGGCTAATTGGATCACTTCTGTGCCCGTGAAGTCCAAACAAAGGTTTCTCTATGGATTTATCATCAATGATGGTTACTTTGAAAATTTAATGAGGGTGACCCTCACGAAAGTGTGGGCTAATTTCGCAAGGGGCCAAAATCCAAACCAAATAATGTTTTTCTATGTTTTGGTCTACAGTGTTGATCAATATATGCTTTCTGGGGTATGCTTTCTGGGGTTTTTGGGGTAAGGGAATTCATATTTGACATCAATTTTATGATCAGACTAGGTTACCCAATTTGGATGTCATCCGCCAAGGTCTCTGCTACCTAATAAGTGAATGTGGTTTTCTTTTTACAGGTGTACTTCTTTACATGCCATTGGTTCCACTGCACTTAATCTGCATCATTTAAAAAATACCCTCTGCAATATGGTAGCCTATCTTTGTTTCTGATTGTACTTTGTTTATATTTTCAGGTCAGCCTGCACCTTGCGCCATTATGCACCTCTGCTGCACCTCATAAGTGATGTGATGTAATGATGCAGATGATTATCAGTTTGAAGCTGTTCTTCCCTTATTTTGCAGTAAACACGAATAACTATGAATGTGTCCTGAAATGTGGGATACCTTGCAATGACACAGAAGCTATTTGTCCTGTTAAATAGGAAGGTTTAAAGGAGAAGAGTAAAAATTGGACTGTGCTTGATAAATTTTGCAATGTGCATAATGAAACTGACTGGAATAATGGGCCAGCTGGTTATTATATGCATGATTCGTAACAGTATCATCAACATCCAACCTTCAAAGAGCCATTAAACACAAAGAAAAACACTACTCCAGTCACATTCTTGTGCCAGAGCAAAGTGATGATGATGATAATCCAGATGCCCTTCCCACACTAAAGCATCTCCGTTCATCAGTGGGTGGGCCTCCAAATGATAAAGCAAAGTGTGTTTGGTGTATGAATGGTGAAGTTCTAAAGCACCCTTATCTAGCCGAAAGTAAGCTCTTTAGAATCAGTACCAACTCAGCGTGGCGAAGGTTCAAATGACATTCTGTACTTATCCAAGAGGATAGGCAGTTGAGCACTTGTTTGTCACGACTTGTTGATTTAACATCAGCATTGACAGATCCTTTCGCATATGATATCATGTACCATCGTTACTGTTAGCAGAGGTTATTAGTAACCAAGAGTTCAGTTCTGATGACGCAATACACTCACAGAACATTTTTTTCAGAGGCAAAGAATCTGTTTTTCAGACATGTGGACAAAGTCATCTTTGAGGAGCATGAAATCCATTCTTTGCAGTCTCTATTAGAAGATTATAGATGTATCATAAGTGACTATGGATATCCAGTGGATGATCTTCCTACCTAGAGGAATTGCTTATCAAGGAATATCAGGACATGATTAGCTTAAAAGAGAGAAATGAACGGAAAAAGAGTGACTGGGTCTACAGAACACTGCCCGATGACTGACTAAGAAGGTGAGGGCTTCATCTACAGTCGATTGACCACCCCGTGTAGATAATCTAGAGCAAGGGTTCTCAAACTTTTAACTCATCGATCCCAATGAAGATTGATAAAAAAGTAACACACAGTAAGGATTTGCAAGCCTACTCAAACAGAAAGTGCCTGATGTATGTACCATACATCATCTTAGAAATTTAGATGCACCAGTAACTTGATTCTCAATGCAACATACCATTTTCTTCTTCCAGTGTTGACATCATTAATGTGAAGGATGTGCCTGATGGGACTCAACAAGGATACTGATATTAGGTTGTAGGTTGGTGAGTTTCATCCATAGGTCACTTCGTTCTTCCATGCTCAGTCTGCTTCTTTGTTTTGTTAAGACTGTATTTGCATGATTGAAACCAGCTTCAACCATGTATGAACTTGGGAAAGCCAGTAAAAATGGCTAAACCATTGCATAAAGCTGAGGATATTTACTAACGTTGTTCTCGTTTTTCCAGAATTCACGGAGACCTTTTCTTCTGAACAAGGCACTTGCTTCAAGGTCTACAGTCATATCAATGAATTCTCTTCAGGTTTGAGGCAATATCTACATTCCTTATTTCAACATCAAACGGAGTTAGAATCCATTCTGGCACTTTCTTTTTTTCCAGGTCTTCAAAACGCACTTTAAAGTCTTCAATTAAATTCTCCAAATGAGTAATGTAAATTTCTATGTCTCCATCAGAAATGCTTTCACTTTGTATCTGTTGTAAGTTTGAAAAATACTGAAAATCTCTGTGACAGTGAAGCTCTAAACAAACTAATCTTGCCTTACATTACTATAGAACTGTCTTGTCCTGAATGATGGTAACATCTTTACCTTGCAGTCGGTTTTGTGTCTCATTAAATTTAGAATAGATGTCTGCTAAATAGAACAGGGAATTTCTGCATTTTTTTAACTCTTCACATAAAGATGAGTCCACGTCTGCCAGGAAATGAATAGTTGAGTCATACAAGTCAACAAGTCTTTGCAAGCTGTGACCCCTAGAGAGCCACCTTACCTCAGTTTGCAGGAGTAATTGCTTATACATGTCATCATTCTCTCCGTACAGCAGTGCAAACAATCGTGAGTTAAGTAGATATGCTTTGATTTTGTTAATTGCCCTTACGCACACTTTTAAATCATCAAGCAGTCCATCACTGAGTTTCTTGGCTACAAGATGATTTACGGTACATACATCAGGCACTTTCTGTTTGAGTAGGCTTGCAAATCCTCTGTACTAACCCACCATCGCTGGTGCACCATCAGTAGCCACTGCAGTGATATTGCTAAGAGGTATATTGTGCTTTTCAAAATACTAATGCACACATTGTAATTGTCTCACCTTTTGTATCAGCTGCGAGATATTTGGCAAACAAAAATTCATCAATAATGTCCTTTTGACTTTGACTGTAATACCTCAATTATGCCATGATAAGATTGGAGTTGACAAAATTCTGATACCAAAGTTTTTTTGACATCATTTGTCATTTCGTCAATTCTTCTTTGCACTTTACTGTTACTTAAGGGTAAATTTTTCAAAACAGAGTGAGAGCCTTTTTCATAACAGTTTCTATAACTTCTTTAATGGCTGGGATTATGATTTCCTCACCGATAGTGTGCGCCTTTCCTTTTTTTGCTTTCATGAGGGAGATGTTGTATGAGGTTTTCAACCCTCCTTCAGTATCAGCACTGGCTGGTGCTTTGGAAAAAATCTTTTCATTTGAACTTTTGAATTTTTCTTTTAGTGTCTTGAAATAGTCAAGGCACAATGGCATGGTGTCATTTGTTAATGAAGTAATGAAACCATATTTCAAATATTCTTGAGAATGCTGTCGGCATTTCTTCTTCTTAGCAGCAGCAGCCATTATAAACACAATTGTTAATGGAAGTCACAACATACAGGTCAGGGATAACGAGAGCTGAGAGTGCACTGAACTACCGTCCATATGCGAGACAGTGAGAGATGTGGGTGGGGTGGCAGATACGCTTGCACACTCAGTACGGGACAGACACGAATGCATCCTGTACGGACAGTAGGGCTGGAAAGCAGATGACGGGGGAGTGGTTGGTTGAAGCTAGTGTTTCAAGCTGTGTTGAAAATTCTGAGATTTTTTAGTTAAACAAATAATTGATCTATTTTTTTTATTCAAGAAAATAATACATATACATTTTTTCATTTGATAAGGTCTGATAATTAGATTTTAATAAACTATTAACGAGAATTTCAAATTGGAGGCATCATTGGTCCTGTACACCACAGTTGTGAAATTCACCGACCCATTAGTTATTCATTGACCCCCTTTTGACCCCCTGACTATTCATCGGCCCGATAGTTCCATTGACCCCTGGGGGTCAATATCGACCACTTTGAGAACCCCTGATCTAGAGCAAAGTGAAGAGGTCTGTGAGTTACTGGTGCTGCTGCTGACTTGGTTGAGACACCCAGACAGGAGTACGCTAAGCATTAATCCAACTATCGTAAGTCTTGCCCCTATGCTCACCTCTTATGTCACCAGACAGTATACCATTTCTATTAAAACGTAGGGGTTACTACTGTTCATGGTATTACCAGGAGTAAAGACCTAGTAGAAACCTTGCACAGGAGTGGTGTCTGTATCAGCCATGCAGACACTCTGCTTCTCTATGATCACAGGGCTTTAGTGGATATCAAAGCATATGAGACTTGCCAATAAGAGATTGTGGATGGGAAATCAGCTATTGTGATCGTTGACAATGATGACTTCAAGATAGGTACCATGCCAGGCAGTGCAACGGGTGCTGATCACTTTCCTCGAGATTATCTACATGAGGTGGCCAATCGACTGTAGATGTAGCCTTCACCTTTTTGGATAGTCGTCAGGTAGTGTTTTATAGAAGCTACACATCACTGATGTTAAGGGAACGTAACCGATTCAATTCAGTCACCTCCACCACAAACATCATAGACCTAGTCACTCTTCTTCAGTTCATTCCTCTCTTCTAAGCCAATCCTGTCCTGATATTTCTTGATAAGCAATTCCTTGAGGTAGAAAGTTTTGGCATCACTCACTGGATAGCCAAAGTCACTTACAACAAGCTTATGATCTTCTAATAGAGACTGTAAAGAATGGATTTCATGCTCCTCAAAGATGACTGTGCCCACGTTTCTTGCCACTGAAAGAGATATGTTCTGTAGGTGCATTGCATCATCAGAACTGAACTCTCGGTTACTAATATACCTCTCCTACCAGTAATGATGGTAAATGATATAATTTGCGAAATGATCTGTCAATGCTGATGATGAATCAACAAGTCGTGACAAACGAGCCCTCACCTGCTTATCCTCTTAGATAAGTACAGAATGGCATTTAAATCTTCGTCATGCTGAGTTGGTACTGATTCCAGAGAGCTTACTCTTGGCTCGTTTAGGGTGCTTTAAATCTTCACCTTTCATAAACTAAACACACTTTGCTATATCATGAAGAGGCCCACCCACTGAGGAACGGTACACTTTGCTCTGACAAGAATCTGACTAAAGGAGTGCTTTTCTTTGCTTTTAACGGCTTTTTGATGGATGAATGTTGCTGATACTGTTACATAACACGAATCATGCATATAATAATCAGCTGGCTCGTTATTCCAGTCAGTTTCATTATGCAAAATACCAAGTTTATCAAGACCAGTCCAATTTTTGCTTCTCTCCTTTAAACTTTACAATCTAACAGGACAGATAGTTTCAGTGTCATTGCAAGGTTTCCCACATTTCAGGACACATTCATAGTAATTCTTTGCTGCAAAATATGAGAAGAACATCTTCCAAGCGGTAATCATCTGCATCATTACATCACATCACTTTCGAGGTGCAGCAAGGTGCATAATGGCACAAGGTGCAATCAGAAACAAAGATAGGCTACCACATTGCTTAAGGGAATTCTTAAATGACTCAAATGAAGTGCAGTGGAACCAACGGCTTGCAAAAAAATACACCTGAAAAAACGAAAAACACGCTCAGTTATTAGGCAACCGAGACCTTGGCAGATGGCAGCCATCTTGGGTAACCAAGTCATAACAAGGTCTGATCATAATATTGATGTCAAATATGAAGTCCTTGACCCCAAAAATCCCAGAAAGCATAACTAACGCTGTAGCCCAAACCATAGAAAACGGAATTGTTAAGATGGCCCCCACCGGCCATTTTGGATTTTGGCCCCTTGCAAAGTTAGCCCACACTTTCGCTAGGGTCATCTTCGTTAATTTTTAAAAGTAACCCTCATTGATGACAAATCCATAGAGAAACCTTTCTTTGGACTCCACGGTCACGGAAGAGCCCGAAATGACTCAATTATGGAGTATCATAAATCCAAATATAGATTTTATTCTTAAATCCCACGTGACTTTTGTATTAACCAATTTGATTTGAAAATCAGGAAATATAATCATGAAAATCATCATGAAACAGTAACTGAGAATTCAATGGGAGCAAAGGAAGTTCTCACAAAAATGTGTGTAATCTGCTAAAGGTTACTTTATAAAATTTGTTGAGAGCTTTTTTTATAACAATATCCAAAAAGGTATAAATAGAATATCATACCACATAGAATTCAAGATCGTTACCTGTATATGAGCTGAGGTCTGAAGGTCTTTATGTGTTGAAGCCACATCATTTAATGCTGAATCAATCAATCAGTCAAGCTATGTATGCGAATTATTTTTTCCTTAAAAAAGGTGAAATTTAGTGTTCCAAGAATGACTGCTTACCACGTAGGAAGTAGAAACTAACAGTTATCAGTAATATAAAGAATTTTAGATGTGAAGTTATTGCCACATGGTTTTCACTTGAATCAACGTTGCAATTAAACTTCAAATTAACTAATATATTTATTTTTATATCTAAAGTGGGGCAATATGCGTTAAGATTTTTAATCCATGAAAAATGAACCGCTAGTTATTTCCCCTTGACTATTAACATTTGTTGTTATTATTCTTTTATGTTCTGTCGATTCAAATGCTGTTGTAATAATGAACAATAAGTAAGTTTCATGACAACTTCAAGTTTATTGAGAAATCGAAATGTGGCAGATCACGTCGTCTGTTTGTTAAGTTAAGACTGAAATACTCATACGCAATCATCTTTAGATTAAGCCATAATTTTACATGGTTGTTGAAATTATATGTTTAGATAGACGAAAAGAGATGAGGCAAAAGACTTCAGAGGAAGTTTCGAAGAAAAATATACGGAGTATTAAAGATAGAATAACTTAGAAAATAAAGGCGCATAAGTAACAGTTATCGATAAAGAATGGAAGTTTATCAAGTGTTTTGATTTTTATGTCTTTTTTTTTTAGATTAAATAAAGAGTATTTGATTATTTTTCTTCTCATCAAAAAAGTATATATTTTTCAAATGCGAGTAAAAAAAGAAAAAAACTTTGTATTATGTGGTATACCATTATGCATACTCGTAGTTTTGGAAGGATATTAGGATAATTTCCAAGGATTATGGTACGTGGATTATGGAGCCACGCAATGGAAAGTATAAATTCCATTTTATTCATAAACTAACTATTATTTGAACTATGTTTCCTATTGAATATCTGACGGCTAACAAAGGAAATGAGTCAAAATAATCCTTCCAAGTTTCTCCGTGAGCTCACCCGCACAAAGATAATAATGTTCTGTGGTAAAAGAAGAAAAAAATCATTACCGGGCAGCTCTTTCCATTTAACTAAGAAACGATTGGAAATGATTTATAGAAAATATTTATCAGATGTTTTGTTTTTGAAGCGAAAGCCTTATTTTTTAAGTCTTAGCAAACAGGAAGTTTGTGACAAAGAAACATCGTCATTTTGTTATTTTCAATATAAATATTCACATTTACGAAATTAACCTAACTTTAATTATTTCTCTAACGAAAACTACTGGGTGAGTTCGAGACACGATGTGAATGTAAGCTGCGCCTCATCTTACAGTAAACGTGAGAGAAATAATGCCCTGCTTTCGCAAACGTCCCAGAAACAGTATCCTCCTTCTTTTTTTTTTTTATAGAGGGGGTGGGGCACGGCTTAACTGGAACCGAAGTTAGCGACGTATGATCAGAGGAGTCAGGACGCTCGATGAGGTTGAAAAAGTGGGTTTTCTGGGGTAAGTATGACATCAAACCCCTTACATTGATCTCCGTAAGATCATTTCCTTAATTGGTGTATTTCCTATAATACTTTAAGTTAAATGAAAGAGACCTCAGCTAATTACATGAATTATTATTCTGGGACCTAATGAGGTAAAGTTCATTAATGCTTATTACAATTTTTTTATTAATATGTAAGATCACAAGATGTTGATTAAATCTCTTAGATTTATCATTTAAAAGTTTTGGATATTCGTCAGAGAAATTATGATTTCGGATCATAAAAAGCATTTTATTGATGCTGGAATTTATGGCGTCAAATAATGAGGTACTTTGTTAAAGTCTTCGTAATTTACGCCAGCCAAGCGTACTGGGGATCAGATATAAGAAGAAGAAGATAAAAAATAAAAAAATGGGTAATAAATCTCCTACACCGAAGAATCAGAATCTATAAGTGACACGATCAACAAGAACACGAGGAGGGGGAACTTTAAATTTTCTTAAATTATGTACTGAATTAATGTTTGTACGTTGTACCTTGAGGGACGGATATTGATTTTTATTATTTCTTAGCATTTTTGCTCACGAAAAGTGAAGGTTCTGCATAGTCTTACTCTTTATGTACTTGATAAAGAGGGAATTAAAGTGAACGGCAAATGAGACTTCTTAGAGGGAAGTCCTGGAAGGATGAAACAAAACATGAAATATTTGTTCCATTTATTTTTCGAAGAGAACAAAATAATTAGTAAGAATAATAAGATATTTAATGAGGATATTGATATCGACACCAGAAGAGAGTAATTAAAGAAGCGCTAATGAAAACTACTGTCTGCTGTGATAATCAAGAAGAAAATGTTGCCTCGGTAGACAAAAATTGGAGGACAAATTTACAGGTGATTGACAAAGAGAATTTCAGCAGATGAGAGAGGTACAGTAATATAAACAGTAGACCTGGTGAAGGATTCACGAGGGAAACATTTCAGACGATAAAGTCTTACATAAAATGTCTGTATATAAAAAAATCTGTGGAATATAAGACTTACAAGTTGATGGGAACACTCATGAGGAGTTGCTATGTGATGGTATTGTTTAACCAAGTAGATGACTGCAGTGCTCCATGTACAGGAGAAGATCTCATGATAACATTCGACACGGGAGACTAAAATAAAATGAATGTAAGTATGATGAAGTAATATGAACATATGAAACAGAAGCATAAAATGAATGATGGGAGGAAGACTTGATTATCGAAGTTAGTTGGGACACAGAAGCCTTAATATGAAAAGGAGTATGAATTTATAGATGATGAGGACCTGTGAATAAGAGTAAAAGTGATTGTTAAGGGTATATGTTGAAAGGCCATGGAAGCCAAATTGAACTGAAGTAGTAACCATTTACAACAGTGTTCAATGAAGTTTTAATACCTGAAAGGGATTTAGTGCTAACTCATTACATGAAAAAGTAAATTATGAATGCTGACAATAGTGAAAGAACTGTGGTGCCCATTTAAAGGAATTTCCATAACATTTCTAATGATGCAATATGGACTGAAACTCATGGCAAGATAGAGAACAGACGAAGTGAAAAATTACATAATTACAAAACACATAATAGGTATTAGAAAGAGGATGCAAACTCTTTGCAGCATGGAAATTTGGAAAAACCCTATCTCTAATTATTGATTAATAAAATGGTTAAATGTATGTTGCGCACTTTTTGGAACATATTCTACTTCATGATAATTTAGTTTTAATAAATTTCGAGTTATTTTTTTGAAAATGGTTCCATAAAATGATGAACATTAGTTTTTTTTATTAATATTACAAAAATTCAGTAGTTTTAATAATACATCATCTTAAAATGCAAATATATTCCTTCGTATACTATTATACATTTTTACATTTATAAGATGCAGGTTTGGCAAATGATAATATCTGGTGAATAAACGCTCGAGTTAAGTTCCTGTGGCTTTTAGAATAAATCTCAGTAATTGGCCTGCTTTGCAAATTCTAAAATTATGATGGTATCTTAATTATCCAGAAAACGGCTGGGTGTTCGTCATTTTGTAAAGACTGGGAACCCCTGCATTCCTCCATTGCAAACGAATCCACGGCAAATCCATGAATGATTTTCACCTCACTTTATAGCGTCAATGACTCCTTTTTCAGGTAGTTTTAATGGACAGATACTGTATACATTATCCAAAAGAGCTTTCCAAGTAGAATTAGAATTCATATAATACTTAGGAGTATCTTCCCGAGTATGAGCCAAATTACCTTATTATATTAAACTTTCATTTGCGCAGGACAAAACTAAACAAAATCTTATCGACAAATGAAACACAAAAGGAATGATCATACTCGATATAAACCGCATTGAACCCTCTCATAACATTTTCTTTTCAATGTTTTATTGTCGAATATTTTGAGGTGCTGAATAATTCTTTGAAGTAGTATTTCGGGAGGTTTTGATGGTTAGCATGCGCTTTTTCTTGCAAATGCCATTATTGCCAGGTGATTTGCATTAATTGTAAAATTTCCATCCAGATAACTGAAGTCGTTATTACAGATTACTTGCTATTAAACATATGATGTAAAACGAAATAAGCAAGATTGCCCAGTTGCTTTTCTTCATTACGAGTAATGAGAAAAAAGATAATTATGTCTTGCATAAAAAATGCAACTAAAAATGCGCCACTAATGTTTTCACATTTTCCGTTGTAATGTATTGTAACTAAATAAATACGAAATCGTTTTGTGTGCGTGTGTGTAACTTTTACTTTAATTGTGGGATTCAGTATGGAAAAAAATGTTTCATGAAAAAGGACGGTTTCATGAAATTGCAGAAAATTTGGTAAAATTTATTCGCATTTTTATCTCTAAAAGATATACATACACATGTTGAAACAGAACTCAATTCTTAAAGATCAATTTCAAGTCTTCCTAATGTGACAATTAGACCAAATATCGGGAGTACCGCGCAGATAAAATGCGTGAATGATGGTGCAGCTGAACGTTATACAAATCGTCATGAAAGTCATCTCAATTATTTTTATAATGAACGCAGATTGTTTATGAAGCATTGCAATTTTATATCAACGTATGCATGAAAATAAAGTAAACCCTTGCTAACTAAGAGGAACTATATGAACAATCGTATTACATATTATTGTAAACTAAAGTCAAAGATGATTAACGACCCACATTAAATAGTAATCGTTACCGTTCTTAAATATGGGGAGAATTAACTGACCTGTAATTCTTTGAAAAATGGACATTCCAAGTAGAGCGGAATGACATTGAAGCTAAAAGGGCTTAATGTCTTGAAATGGAACTAGGGAGAACACAGGGTCGTGGATGTTCAGGGAGTCTTAATTCCATATTACACACAACAACGGGTAACCATAAACAGTCCCCTAACATGCGAATTATGTGTAATGGTAAAAAATCGTTATATGTACGATGAAAGAGAAGTGAGAAAGTCAAAACTGGAAAAGATTAGCGAATGAAGTTTCAGACATTTACTATTGTAGTGGGTCGTGTAATGGAATATTTGGTAACAGGTTAAATATAATGAGCAACGTCAGTTATATATGCCAGTATATACTGGTTAGGTTGGAATAAGAGAATTTTATCAAATGCACTGAAATATCGAGTTAAAAGTTAAACAAAAATGTATGATTTCTTAGACTACACAAGTTACGTTAGGCAGCAGGTCCTATGCTGGCCACGCGCATGTGTATCCAATATTTAAAGATTCTATTAACAGACAAATACACAGCAAGACGTTCTTATCCATATCAGTTTTGATTCATGCGCGTAATCATAAAAGGTAACAAATGGAAAAAGGAAATGAATGTGTATAAATCAAGAAACCGTTAATTATTGGGATACAGCCTAGTGAAGACTTACTTAACTTGGACTAAGGGAATTTACCAAGGGAAGTTCAGAATATTTAGTATCGGCCAGTCCGATGGGATCAGTCAGAATATCTGTATGGATTGATGGTTTTTATCAAAGTGAACTGTCGACTGTTTGCCCTCCAAGTCTAAATTATGTGCATGTTGAGAGTTGCGGTGAAAACGGTGATACTTCCTTTAAAACTTTCTTTGCAAATGATAGCATTTTATTTGTCATGATGGAGATTGAACATGAATTTGTACTGCAGTTTAAAGACCTACTACATGCTTGTAGAAGACACCACTAAATCCTACAATATATGTTGCTTTGGATCTTACTAGAAAATTCGCAGATTGTTTTCATATATACGCAGACATATAACATTTAATTTTCCTATATTTTCATATTTAATGCGTCCTTCGCTTCATTATGTAATATTAGGCATCTTCCACTCCACCTAGAATGCACAGTTTCATTTGCAACTTGAGAGAGTTGCTAGTTTGTTCCCAATACGGAAAGTTTCCTTCTGGCGTATTAAACTATCAGTGCTTCTCTCTCTCTCTCTCTCTCTCTCTCTCTCTCTCTCTCTCTCTCTCTCTGATTTCTTCCTTTCCTTCTTAGGTTCCCAAACTGTACCAGGAGTCACTGTCACTACGAACATTCACTTCCACTCTTGGTCACCATCAGTATTCAAGGGATTTTAGTCCCACTTGTCGCATTTTTTCTATATTTCTTTTGACTTTCTGCTTCCATTCTAACAACTAAATCTTCTTATACGGTCCGCTCTAGGAGAAAGAGTTCGTGCTATTATATAACCGGCTTGATCCATGCGATTTAAAGAAACTGTATACTTATACGTCCTTATATAGTTTTTATCGTATATAAACCACTAACTCGTATGAATTTTTAAGACTATTCTACCATTCTTCCTCGATTTGATTTTACATTCTATAAAACTGACTAACTTTGATCTGTGTCTATTACCAATTCCGCTTTACCCCAAAATTACTTTTTTCCTAATTACATCAATCATGAATTTCGGCTGAATATTTTGTAAGGTGTTCCCTATATATTATTTTACTGGTTATATTATCTTTTCGGTGTAATAATACGTTACATTCTTCTTTTGCAAGTCGTCGATTTCTGAATAAATCATCCTTTTTTATTTACTATATACACTTCATACTTTCATTTAAAGCACCTGTTTTCCTATCACCTGGTATCCTCAATTTGAAAACACGCTATCCTAGGACCTTATATATATTTTTTTACTTTTTTTTCTTGTTGTTTCCTGACACAGCAGGAGTTATCTCCTTTGTTGTCCTTCATCTTTCTGCCACACTAAGAACTTTAACTTTAATTATGGTATTTTCATCTTCACTCCGAAAGAGGTAACACTTGAAATTTTTCTCTGTATAGAAGAGAGAGAGAGAGAGAGAGAGAGAGAGAGAGAGAGAGAGAGAGAGAGAGAGAGAGAATCAATGACTTGCAGTGGCAAACATTCTAGGTTTTTTATAGTATGACTTGATGTTTAACACTATTCATAAAGGGAATTTATAAACGAAGAGATAGGTGGTTGCTTTATGGTGAAGTTAGTGTGCGTAGTGATGGTGTTGCTTAACTACCCAACAATTATTTCAGACCTCATTTAAACTAACTTTATAACGGGATACATAACAGTATGGTCACGAAGCAATCGCTATAGTGAATTGGGAAGTTAAAACGTAGAAGCATCGAAAGAATTAATGGGGAAATTTGCTTACCCAGCAGCTACTGCGCATGTAAGGATGTGGAAGTCGTTTTTGGCTGCAAAAATCGAAACTCTACTTATAAAAATGACCGATATAACTTTTCATTGTTGATTTTATAGAGGTAATCAACAATTATATCAATAATGATCATAAATTATAATTAAAATTAACGTAAATTATGATAGTTTAATTCAATGTTATAAGGGATTTATTGTGGCAGGATAATCATTTTGTCTTCTAATGAATATTCTCTCGCAGAGAGATAAAAGGGGAAAATGGAGTTTTACTGCACCCTTCCTATGGAGAAAAGAAAGAATTCCCTTTCATTTATATTTGGAAATCATTTTCTCCCGAGTTACAATTGTAGGCGGTCTTTAGCATAGGGCCAGTGAAGGGGTTCCTTTTTAGTCACTTTGAAGAACTACCTTTAACTCGCTGACTTTGTAGCTTTGGTTCTTTTCGGTCTTACTAATTTGACTCTGGATATCTTTGTTCAAGTTGAGTTTCTCTCTAATCCTCTGTGTAACATGTATGAACATTTAAATTTTCCTACATTTCACCATTACTATTACTAGCAAACATGTATACAGATATTATGTATGATAAATTCGTAGAGTAACTAAGTCTACGGGCATAACCAGCCCCGTTTTACGGGTAGAATGAAACTCCATTATAAACCATCTTAAGGGTCCTCACTATAACCCTACCAAGTTTCATGCCCATCGGACTGGCTATTTGGCCGTGATTGAATGACAGATGGATAGACAGACATAACGCCCATTATAGTAAGATTTTGGTTTCCTATGAGATATTCAAAACAGTTTTACTCCCACCTTGTTACAGAGATCGAATCTCGTGTGATTAGAGGCTTCTTTGATATTGGAATGTTATCGTTGACTTTATTCCAGTTTTCGGGAGAAATGTTGGATTAATTATTGCATGATGTTTGAATGTAACAGTTATCGTACGGTGCTTCCAATAACAAGTTTAAGTTTTTCTTTTAATTATCAATCTCTTCTGATTCTCGGAATAGAAGTTGTATTACTTATCACAAATTCTCGTCAACTTATTCATATTCACGCGGTGAATGTTTAGTATATGTTTCAACGAATATTTTTTTCTTTTTGTTTTGCCTTTTTTAAACGCTTTTAACTTTCGTTGATCAGTTAGACAACAATCAAATAACATTCATTTATTTACTGCATATAACTATTAAAGACAGCGTACCTTAAAGTATCACTCAGTCCCTACACATTGGTTCTGTTATCATAAAAAATTCCTCGAAGAATTTATGAGTCGCATCGACGTAAAAGTACTATTGAAATATATTTGAAGAATGTACCCTTTCTTTATGAGAAATACACAAGGTCGATTTGTGAGTCGCAGATTCAATAAAACTTTTATTTAATTAATCAAGATACATAAAAGTGTTCTGAGCTTTGCTGGAGGAGATCTTAGCGCCAGGTCTTGAAGACAATATAAATTTCTAATATTTAGTACCAAAAGAATATCTCTCACTTCAGCATATAAAACGGTTAAGCCCCCTCTCTCTCTCTCTCTCTCTCTCTCTCTATCTATCTCTCAGAGAGTGCGTCAAAGCCTTGTGGATGAAAAAAATAATTAAATGGATAAATAAATAAATAAATAAATAAATAAATAAATAAATAAATAAATAAATAAATAAATAAATAAATAAATAAAAACAGATTGAACCTACACTAGCCGCTCGCACAATTCCCCGTTGCGCTTAGTTCACATTGTCTAGAATTTTAACCTTTTGATATTTTTCAATTAAATCTCCCATCCCTTCAACGAAACACAGGATAATTAAATACAATTAAGAGAAAATAAAATAACACAAACATGGCTACATTGTTCAAGTATACTATACTTCCACGATGTCATGGTAGTGTAAATATATTTACGTTAGCCATAACGGTCATTTTAGCGAAGTGGGGCTCGGTAGTATAAAAGCGCCGAAGGCCTAAGAAAACCCAGAATTGAACACATTTCCAAAACGCATTCCTTTAAAAACCAGTCGTTTTTCATACTCAAAGCCAGAACAAGCATTGTCTACATATATTTGGCATCAACGTGGCTTCATTGTACGTGTTTAAATAAAAATTCTAAATGTAGCGCGACAATCGTTGGGAACTGGAGCGTTCCACCGCTCGATAATATTGGTGTTGCGACAGAAAATAACTTTTCTCAGAGAGGTAAATCTATGATGTGGTGAGCTGTTTAAAACTGCAAGTGAACGATGTCATCATTCAGTAATGTCTGCGTGTATGCTCATGTCCGTATTTAATCTAGCCAATCCTAAAAAATATCAGTGAGTTCTCAAAATGGTCAATATTTAACCTTCAGGGGTCAATTTGACAATCGAAGGGTTCGTTAAACAGTCAGGGGACCGATGAACAGTCAAGAGGACGAAAGGGGGTCTATGACCAGTCAGGCGGTCGAAAGGGGGTCGAAGAATAACTAACGGGTCGGTGAATGTTTGCTGCTGGAGTGTGTAGGACCAATGAAGCCTCCGAATTGAAATTCTCGTCTAAATTTTGTAATCATATGATTATCAGACCTCATTATAATTTTAGAAGAAAATATATTACCATCTTGAATTAAAAAAAGTTTCAAACATTTTTTCACTTAAAATCTTAAAATTTTCCACAAAGACTGCAACACTCGCTTCACCCAACCAACCACTCCCCAGTCATCATGACTTATCTGGAGAATTTTATTGAAGACTGAAAAGTACACTTTGAAGACCTGGAAAATATTAACATGCCATGGTGGATCCTAACTCCGCTTGATGTTGAAATAAGGAATGCAGATATTGCCTCACACCTGGTGAAGGAATTCATTGACATGACTGTAAACCTGGAAGCAAGTACCTTGTTCGAACGAAAATGTCTCCGTGAATTTTGCATCAACGAGAACAACGTTGCCAAATGTCCTCAGCTTTCCCAAATTCTTACATTGTTAAAGCTGGTTCCAGTCATACAAGTGCAGTCTTTAAGAGGAGCAACTGAGTTTACAAGAACGAGGTACCTATGGCTGAAGTTCAACCGGCAAGCTAATATCAGTATCCTTGTTGAGTCCCATCATGAACATCCTTCATATTAATAAGGTCAACAGTGGAAGAAGAAAATGTTATCTTAAAAGAAAATTGTATGTTGCACTGGGAATTTAGTTGTGATACTTTTTTTATCATACTGCATGTTAAGTACTGAACTAAAATAATATTACTTAAATTGTTTTTGACATTCTGTTTTTTTTCTTAAATTATCAAGTGCTAGGCCAGGGGGTTGATATAAAATTTAAAACTTAATTGGAGGATCTATGAGTTGAAAAGTTTGAGAACCATTGGGACTCCAAATATCATCTTCAGACAACTATGATTTCACATGCAAAGATTATTTGTAACAATTACGATATTATCCAATACATAAAAAATTTCATCTAAATCCACAATAGTGTTTACTTTTCATCTATAAATCTCAAAACTATTAAATAAAATAACGATAAAGCTTTGCATATCATCGTTTGTGAGAAAAATGGCCCCTAACTCTTAGATACTTCATGTCTTTATTATTATTATTATTATTATTATTATTATTATTATTATTATTATTATTATTATTATTATTATTATTATTATTATTATTATTATTCAGAACATGAACCCTGTTCATATGCAACAAGGCTACAAGGTCATTGACTCGAAATGTAACCTTCCAAAGAAAATGGCGTTAATTTGAAAGCAGTAACAAAATTATTTCTTATTTGGTCTATCGCAGTCATCCTATTCGACTGGGTAGTTTTTATGGTGTGGGATTCCGGGTTGCATCCTACCTCCTTAGGAGTCCTTCACTTTTCTCACTATGCTGTGTGCTGTTTCTGAGAGCACATTCTTCTGGATGAGTCCTTGGAGCTACTTCGGTATCTGATTTTTCCAGTTTCCTTTTCAAGGATCTTGGGATCGGATCGGGCCTAGTGTTCCTCAGATTATGGGTACAATTTCCACTGGCATATCCCAGATCCTTCTTATTTCTATTTTCAGGTCTTGATACTTATTAATCTTTTCTCTTTCTTTCTCTTCTACTCTGATGTCCCATGTTATTACGGCATCAATGAATGATACCTTCCACTTGAATTTATTAATCAACGTTACGTCTGGTCTATTGGCACGTATCACCCTACCATAGTCCCAGGGGATCTTTGCTTGATCGTTTTCTATCATTCCTTCAGGCTGGGGTTCGGACCACTTATTACCTCAGGGTACCTGGTGTTACTTACACAGGAATGTTGCTGGCCTTAAACATGATAAGCACCTAAACTAGAGTAATAAATATGCCATGAAAATTTATTTATTCAGATTAAAAATAAGCAAAAAACTATTTCATCATATATGTTAATGAGCTATTGTCCGATGTCAATATATCTGATGTCACGTTTTAAATTCTGAGAATAAGGTAAAATGCTAATAAAAAATACATATGGGAAATTTATTATCATGATTCGGATGTGAGCTTATCAACTGAATGAAAAGGACAAAAATACAGATTAAAACTTATTACTTGCATGAAGAGGAGACAAAATCGTGAAATGGAATTCATTTAGCATGCTAACGCGTAAAAAAAAAAAATAAATAAATAAATCAAGTAAAATAAACTCATCTAAAAACTACACACTATTCTCAATATCTAAATTATGGACTAGGTATTTTTTCATATGCATTCCAAAAAAAAAATAAAAGATAAAAAAAAAAAATAAATAAAACATACAGGGGAAAAAAGGGTTTGTTGAGTGTGGGGGATATGGGATGGGAAAGGCTGGAGCGTGGTCATCGCATCTGAAGCACAGACTTCGCTGATAAAACTTTTCCCACTGTCTATTGCATCTGAGTGACACGGTGAAAAAGGAGACGCATCTCTCTGGAGGAGTCGCACTGGAGTAGATATCATCATTTCAGTACCTTTTGCGGAAAGACATCCACTCGTCGTCATTTTATTGTACCTTATTTTCGGGAGTTTGACAGATGGTCGATAACGCGTAATTAGCGTTAGGAAAAGTTTCCTATTCGTGCGTTCTTGAATTTTAAGAAATACGGCGTTATTCTTAATGGGTTCATGTTAGACATTCAAGTGCACTGTTGTCGAAACTAAATCAATTGGCTTTACCCATAGTTTTGTTATTTACTTTGTTTGATTCTAGAATTTTTTTTTTTTTTTTTACAAAATTGCTCGGTGTTTTGGTAATTATATGTTTTATAGACATATTTTGTATACCATCTTGACTAGCTAAGTAAAGACATGCGTCTCGTAAGGAAACGGGAAGAAAATGACAAAAAATTGTAGTAGTTTTTGCAATATATTGTGTAGTTCTTAACTGTTCTGGATTTTAAAGATAATTTTAAATATTTCTTACTTGTATTCTTTTTTTCTCATATCCTATTAAAGTTTCTGATACTTATATACTGTGTTAAAATTTATCATTATTTTCCTCTTTTGCGGAATAATATGCATAATGTAGGATAAACACATCATATTTTATTTTTACTGCATCAGTTTAGAGACTTCTAATACGATGGTTGTCTCTCAATTGTTCATTAATAGGTCTCTCCACATAAGGGCAGGGTTGTCCTGCTCTAAAAGATGTAGGTCTACGTCGTCTCTTTGTGTCTTTGCTATTCGGGATAGGCTATCCTGCGCTGGATGGTATTAACGCAATTTCGGGAAAGTGTGTCTGTCACAGTGTTTGCTGAACTGTTCAAATACTTGATGGTGCAGGAGTGTTCAGCTATTGGCAACAGGTGACGCTGTTATCGTACTGATCATGTGTCTGCTGTTTTTGTTAAGATGTGCACCAAGGGTCGATAGTCAGGTTGTACAAAGGAACTGTCGTCCCTCCAGTATGTGGCGGAAGTGACAGATGTCTTTGTGGACTGCTAGGAGCTCCCTGTTGAAGGTTCAGTACTTTTGTTCTCCAGATGTTAACATCTTGCCGAAGAATGCCAATGGACGAAAACCATGATCTGTGTCCTGCACAAGTACAACAACCATCATCATGTTACTAGTGTCCGTCATCAAAGTGAGGCAGAAAGGAATTCATTATCTTCTGAACAACTTCATCTTTTAGGTTTTCCATGATTTTAGCAATATTTAGGATAAATCTGGGATAATAGTTAATTAGTCCTCAAAATTCTTGTACTGCTTTAATTGTTGTTGGTTTTGGGATTTGGGTGATTGATTTTACTGTCTCTGGTAAGGGTTTAGTGCAGTCAGGGCTTATTCAATGTCTCGGGGATCCCACAAATTTCTTTGCCCATTCGTATTTGTCTTTCCTTACTACGAGTCCATTTCTTAAACTATATCCAGTACCCTTTTGATATCTGTAAGATGCTGGTTGAGGTTGGAGCTAAATGTGAGAATGTCGTCGACATTAACCAGTCAGAAGGGAAGGTTGCCAAGTAGTTTGTCCACAAGTCTTTGGAAGGTTCCCCCTACATTCTGAATGTTGTAACAGCTGTAGTTGAGGATGTAGGTGCTGAAGGGGGAGATGATCTTCCTTCACCAGTGGAACTTGTAACTAACCCTTCAGCAGGCCTATATTGGTGAAGATCTTTGCTCCATTCATCTGGTTGATTATTTCTACTATGTTTGGCAACGGTTAGCTGTCTCACTTAATTTTGACGTTTAGTCACAAGTACTCTCCATGCTGGAACCATGCTCCATCGGGTTTTGGTACCATGTAAATGGGGATGAGCATGGTCTGGTTTTTTTGGGGCATATTCCCGCATTCTCCATTTCCTTGAGCACTTGGCTGACATGAGTGGATGTGGTTAGGGTGGGGCTTTCGTGTTTATGTGGTGCTATATGTTGTGTTTTGCTGATGTGATTAAGTCATGCTGCAGGTCGTCTTTGAAAATCTCTTGGCAGTATTGTAGAAGTTAGTGTATTTCTGGCGGTGGGGTAACTGCTGTGATGGGACCTCTTTGTTATCTCTGATGTTGCAGTAAATATGGTGATGGGTTGTTTGCATAGCTGTTGATGAGATGATATAGAAGATGATTTTGGGATCATTTGCTTTGATACCCCATACATGACAGGTTGTGGAGTTTTAGGAAGTCTGCTTCTAAAAGTGTTATTGTCACCTCTGCCATGATGAAGGTCCAGCTGTAGTCTTTGCCATTGAATGACAAATTTATATCCTGCTATCCATACACCTTAAGTGGTGCCCCATTGGTGTCGGATATGTAGAGGTTGGTTCTTTGTCTGACCTTTCATCCCTGATAAAGAAAAATGTATAGCCCTTGCACTCGTATCTATATGTAAGACAGCAGTAAGCAGGCACAGCTTCTCTCATGAGACAACAAGGTTTGATCACCGCTGATGTTTAGTTGCTTGTCTCGCAGAATCGGCTCTTGAATGTTTTTTGAAAACAGGCAGCCTTTCTCACACTTGCAGGCCTTCTTCCCAAATCTCCAACGGAAGTAGCATTTTCCCTCTGGTAGCTCGTCTTTTCTTCTGCCTGATCTTCCCTCTGAAGAATTGCTTGGGAAAATTCTGTTTGCGGTTGAGGCCGACCGGTCCCCCTAGGTTGCTGCCAGATTTCGTGCCAGTTGAATGCTGGGACCATCATGCCACTGTTGAAGTTCGTGGCTGGGTGGATTTCGCTGTCTTGTGAGCCATATGAATTACATTGACGAATTTTATGAATTCTTTGATGGGCTTGTTGGAGGCATGTGGCATGGGTGCCACTGTTTAGCAGGGTAGTTTTGTAAGGAGAACCTCACCCACAAGGTCTAGGGTTGACTCAGGTTGGCCATCTGTGGTAGGTATTGTGATGAGGCGCCACAACTGCTTATAAAAATGCAATGGCCGCTCATCTCCTATGGTTATCCCCACACTGTTCAGGAATTTCTTGGCTTTTAGGGTTGGTGGTATGCTGAACGAGGACTCTAGCTGGTCCTTCAGTAATTCGTAGGTGGTGGGACTGAAGTTCTGCAAGCCATCCTGAAATGTGCTCGAAAATGTCGTCTGGCAGGAATTTGAGGACTGCATCTGCTTTGCGTGCTAAGGAGGTAATTTTTTTCAATTGGATGACTGTCTCTGCACTGAAGAACTGAGCTTATGGTTTGTGAGGTGTGCATAGGGGCAGACATATGTACGTTTTAGCAATGGTGTTACTGGAGAGGCTACCATCGTTGGGGCTGGCTGGCCTGGTCATCTCCGTGGTCACCAATGTAGCGAAGGCTTGAGTAAGTAGCCGAGTCTAGAACTTACTGATTTATTCAGACAACAAACGGACACAATCCCATAACTATTGAATCTCTGTTTAGAGTCAAAGACCGGCTCAGTCCTCTGCTTTCGTCCAGGATCGTATATGAATACACTTAACCGAGATGTGATCACGGGACATATGTGGGATGCATGAAGAGGCTGTTGAAGATTCAAATAGATTCCCACAGGGGCATAAGCCATAGAACAGGCAGTAGGTTATCTAATCCAGAACAATCTAATATACATAATCATTCAAAAACATGTAAAACCTATATTGACAGCAATGATTTTTCTATCTTGGGCCAACTGCGGAACAACAACGACCTGACTATTTTAGAATCTATAATTATCAAAAAGACTGGGCCGTCGTTAAACACCCAAACGTCCTCTGTAAAATTGTTCATAGCGTAGTTTGGGCAGCTGGTTTGCCTCACTCTGTTTTTACTAATATTCGTTAGTCTTACTCTTTGTTCTGTATAGGTAGGTGTTCTTAAGATTTTAGTGAAGTGTACTTGTAATTTGTTTGCCTTTGAAGGTACCTTTGAATTTTAACTTTTTACTTTACTAAGAGCTGTTGCCATTACATTTTTAATATAAATGAAATCAAATTGAGTATTAATGTTCGCAAATTATATATATCTTTAGCCTTGAAAATGCGACTTGGAATTCGTCGCGAAACGTCGGCATTTAAATACACTGTTAAAAGATGAGGATGCCTTTCCCTACTACTTCCTTCGGGATATATCTTCTTTGAGCTCCAGCTCCGGCCCTTATGTATAATATATATATATATATATATATATATATATATATATATATATATATATATATATATAATATATATATATATATATATGGCCGGAGCTGGAGCTCAAAGAAGATATATCCCGAAGGAAGTAGTAGGGAAAGGCATCCTCATCTTTTATATATATATATATATATATATTATATATATATATATAGATATATATATATATATATTATATATATATATATATATATATATATATATATATATATATATATATATATATTATATATATATATATGTGTATATATATATATATATATATATATATATATATATATATATATATATATACATATATATATTATATAGATATAATTAGTAGCAATAAAGCTACTTTAATTTCAAAGCAACCAAAGTATTTATAATGTCAATAATTGCTTATATAAAAGCATTCAGTGAACGGCATCACTTCTGCAATGGAATGGAGTGCAGTGGGGGATATTTGATTGAGGTGCGAACGTGAATATTATTGTTTTAGTGAAATATCTGCGTAGAATAAGAGATTGAAGAATATCATTCCAAAGGAATTATTAGTCTATTGAGAGATATTTGAATAAAATGAGAAATGAGTTTGTCACTTTCAAAAGAAACTATAACTCTCTTACTACTCAGTTCACAGAACAAGCTCCAATTTATTTAAGAGAAAGGATTTTTTTTTTCAATTATAAATATCATTATGGTTTACTTGCGCGTGCACACACACATACACACACTGAGAGAGAGAGAGAGAGAGAGAGAGAGAGAGAGAGAGAGAGAGAGAGATTTTGTCAGCAACGTCCCGAAATGTGTAATTCACTGGGTAATCTCAGTTAGGGAACAATTATAGGAGCCAACTAAAATAATTCTGGAATTTTGTGGGTTTGTATAGAACGGCTTGCAGACCAACAAATGAGAAAGTAAACATTTTTTAAATGATATTGAAATTAATCCAAGCGTGAATGGGAAGATGGGGAGCTGCCAAATAATAATAAAAAATTAGGACTTGGGTCTTGGCGAAGGACCAAGTACAAATAGCGTAATCGCAAACACTAACAAAGAAGGACATGCGATGCTCTGTAAAGAAAGGAGGTAACCAAAGGCCGGAATGGCCCTCCTTGGGGAATTTCGCCAGTTATCTATGATAAACTCGGGATGCGGGACGGTTATTTTTTCTAAGCCTGTCGGTCGATACATAGGACTCCAGTGGCCAGGCAAAGAAAAATTCCCCTGAGCTCCTAGCAGATAATAAAAAATCTTCAAATATGAGGAGAGTGACTTCTTGGCTAAAGAATATATACCGAAGAGCGAGATAAAAAACAAAGAATTACTCGTGTGACTAGGACTAATATTTTCACTAGGAAATAATCATTGTTCAGGAGGAATGCCTTCGTGTCAATAAATATGCATACCGCTGAAATGGACCAATGTAAGGTGGATGGAACAATTAGAACAGTTATTTTGAATAAGACGAAACAAAAGGATCGTTTGATTTAATACAGTTTATGGGAATTTAGCCAAAAATTAATAATAATAAACAATACAAAGACTTCATCATGCAAGAAACACAGAAAACTGAATACATCTGTCTTCTTTTCTCGTTACACGAAATCATATGTAAAGCAAATATTATAGGCAAAAGGAAAATACCACTTTGACTTAAAAAAACAAGTTGCTTGCCTATGCAAATGGTGTTATTTTGCATCAGTCCCATGTCCTTAGTTTGGTCATGTGGTTTTTAAATGTCTTAACATAAAATTTTCATGCTGGTTAGTTGAATATTGTGGGCCATATCTTGGTAGAAATATCTGCAAAAATGTGGCCTACCACATTTGACAATCCACCATGAACAATTGTATCTAAGTGTCCCAGACAGAGAGCAAAGACGATTAAATTTGAAAACAATGGACGTATAGCATTCTATAGGAAGTAGTTTACTTGCTTTAACCTTTTTCGTGTACGGTGGAGGGGATTTACTCTCCATGTTTTAAAACCTGAGACAATGCAAATAAATCCGGTTATACAATGCCACATGATTCAATTTAGCTTAATAACCCCTAACCCCATCTGTGCCCAATATACTTATTAAACAGAATGACCAGTAAGATGCCCGATAGCACATGTTAAAGTCTCATTGGCATCCTGACCTGAGGTTGCTTATCGTTAATTCACCCTACTAAAGGAATCCTGGTCTAAGCTTCCATGTTTAATTCACGCAATTATCAATATACTACGCCTGGGACAATTAATATTATTTTACTGTTTTAGAACATTCTTTTAAGTGCTTTCACAGAACGCTATTTTAAAAATTCCTAAGACAGATTTTTTTGTAAGAATTCTGGTCTCTGGGCCATTTAACGATAAGAATTTTTTTAAGGCAAGAACTTGACAGAAGTTGCGTTTGTATGCTACACACAATAAACGGATCAAAACATTATGAAAAATCAACAGCACCTTATCTCATGGCATGAGTATATGTAAACAAATATTAATCAAATTTTGAAGTAAGTATAGATATATTAGAAACTATTCTTTTTTTAGAAATATCTTTCAAAAATACATTATCTAAGCCATGTTGAATTTAATGAAGGAAGCTGTAAAAAGTCAACACCTTTTTATTACAGATAATGCAAGTAAATATTTATAGTAAAGAACGTATTGACAGAAAAACAAGTCACTGAAACATTTGGAAAATATAGGCATTACAAAATTTTTTTTTATTTCACTTTCTCTGAAAGGTTTCTGTGACAACGTGTTCATTCATAAACCTAAAATTTCCTTATCTTAATTAGATGGAAGTAGTATTAAAGAATTTGATTCTTAGAAATGCAAATTTCGACTTATTTGTGCTTTACTGTTAACTCCATTTCCATGACGAGATATTCATCCCTTCTCTTTACGTAGTATGTTTCTTTAATCCTTAAATAGTTATCTAAGTAACACAGTCTGGCTATTTTCTCACATTCAACTTCCAAAATACAGTCCCGGCTTCTCCCATTATCCTAAAGTAATATACGGTACGGGGATTAGTCTTACTATTGTCATGGATATGAGCACAGACTTCGATATTGAATGAAGCCTCCCTATGCTATTCATCGGGGTTCACAGAGAACGGATATTAAATGAAGAGGATTGCATAATTTTGTTCAAACTGTAGTCCTGCTGATCTCGATGGAAATAATTTCAGATTCATATCATTCATGTAACTATATAAGGCTTTGGACTCTATTGGTGTCGCTTCCTTGCTGGGTTAATTAAACAGCACCGAATGGGCATTACATAATGAAACTTTTGAGATAATTTCATCAGTTTCCAAACAGCATGTTTTCCTATCCCTGGAAAGGGGTCTTAGGCCAGTTTGACTGAGCTTGAATTGCCCATACCAAAATTATACTTTTTGCCAAGTTTGGTCGAAATTTACTCAGCGGTTCTAAAGTAAAGTTGGGAATGTGAAAGTTTACGTCAGATATACAATACATGCCTGCATACATACATTATCAGTGATATAAATAATACACCAGGACAATAATGGACGTTCATAGCAAAGCAATCTCGTTTTCAGAACGTCGTAATTATCACGTGAATAAACTCACGTTTTGGATTCCTGTTTCTCTTTCGTTAATGGATATAATACTATTTTTCGTGGATGCCCTCCTACCCTATTCATCGGAAGGATGCTTGTTCAATGTCTGGAAATATATAAAAGGAAATTACAGAAAGATATCATTAGGAGTTTTATAGAACTAATACTACCTTCCCAATTTCCTAAAAATTCTTTTATAAATTTCCTAGACACTCGAAGCCCTTACGAGAAATAGGTAAGAGTTATCATTATCATAAATATTTCTATTAATATTGTAATTACAATACATAATGCAGAAATTACCGGTTTGGATTACGAAAATGAAAGACAGACAAGAAACGATTAGTTCAGTATGAAGAGAAGACAAGCATAAATAAATTTTCAATGCAAGAGGCAACGTACCTATTAATGATTTTAGAGAGAGTGAAAAGGGTGGATAAATTTTATACGCACACGGAAACATAAGTAAATATATGTATAAGTGTGTGCGTAAGTTTGTGTCTATGTATTTACGCAGATGGAATTTTTATGCTAAATTTTTAATCAGTTCTTCGTCAGTCAGATACGTTCCAGTTTTTGGATATCGGTGGAAATCCTGATTATTTAAACTTTTCTAAAACCATAACTTAGAGCACGTTTCCCTATAGATATTAACTCAGTGATTTATACTGATTACTAAAATATTTGTTTTCAAGTTGCAATGGCAATTTGTGTCCCTTACACGGCTCACTTCATCCCAGAAGTGTCGGGCAATTAATTACATTTGTTTCAAGAATGGAAAATTGGAAATATCGAATACTATAGGGTAAAGGAAGCAAAAGACTAACGACAGATCACCTTTTTCTTATATAAAAACCGCTGGCAAGAAACACACGACCGAATGCCTCAAAGAAACAAGACCAATGCGAAGATTGCAGGTCTTTGTACTGCGTCTTCCTATAGACATGTCACGCAAGCTAGCTTTTCCAATAATGGCAGCTTTCGAACAAGACTATCATGCTGACGAGTCCAAACGATTAACGGGCCAAGGGAATGACTGACGACTACAGAATACTTCATAATTAGATGTTCATTCTTTAAAGTTATCGACAGATTCAATATCCCTTCCTGTCTTATATCTGTATTTGTAGCCCTGTCGTTCGAAGACGAATTTAAAAACGCTGATCTGCTAAGTAATGGAACATGTGATGAGTAGCAACGTTTGATTCTATTCCACTAAAGAGAATAAATTGTACAATAAAACAATTATAAAAACACCATGAAAGTTGTCTAAATATCAGTAGAAATTGGAAATTTTAAATGCAACAGGGAATAATGTAAACTGTCTCAAAATGGAGTGATTAGGCTTGCGACACCTTAAAATCTTCAATAGAATCCCGTCAAATAAATCTCGTTATCTGAAGCAACTTTCACTTTTGGAAATATAGCCCTTTTCTCTCTCTCTCTCTCTTTTGGACATCTTTAGACCAAATTCGGATATTCTCCTGGAGTCAGTGTGGATGCCAACTCAACTGACAACTTTTGTCTTTACTGCTTTTCTGAAAAGAAAAAAAAAATGAATTTATGCAGGCTGTATACTCGGTGACTTTATATTTGTTGCCCGAAGGTGATATATGGCTGAAATATAATTGAAACGAAATATCAAATTTTATTATAAATAATAATTTATTGCTATAATTTTGTGCTATAATTGTTATTCATCCCCTAAAATTGAACAATAATGGCAAAATAATAATTAACACTAATTAGCGAAATCGTAATAATTTATGTATTTCTTATCAAAAGTAATAAATGACTAATGTCCAGTATCTTTCTTTTCCCTTAGTATTTGACCCTAAATAATTATAAAATTTTCCAAGGCCAAATAAACGAAAAAACCTAAATGAATGAGAAATACTTATCTCATTCATTTAGATTTTTTCGTTTATTTGGCCATGAAAATGTCATAATAATTTAGGGTCAAATACTAAGGGCAAAGAAAAATACTGCTCATTAGTCATTCATTACTTTTAATAAGAAATACATAAAATATTACGATTTCGCAAATTAGAGTGTTAATTATTATTTTACTCTTACTGTTCAATTTTAGGGGATGAATAATAATTACAGCACAAATAAACCGATAAAGGTTCCTTTAATTCACTGAATGCGGTTTGGCATCGGAAGATCAATAAGCTTCTGCAGGAAAGAGAACATCTGAGAGGATACAAAGAAGGCTTCCTTTTCTCGTGGCAAAACAAACACATTATTTGTTTCTTTGAATAGGAAACCCGATACAGTTCTTATGGGCGGCCACGGCTAACAGGATGCTCTACGAAAGAACTCGTGCGGAAACAAAAACTTGCTTTACCCCGAGAATTTTCTGACATGGTGTTATTTACTGCACTGATGAGGTAAGATATCAATAGACAAAGCTTCATCATGTGTTAATTATTTATGGATGCCTTAATCGTATATACCATACTGCTGCTTCCAATTATTGTTTATTTTTATTTATTTTATGTTCATTTATCTTTCATTTTAATGTATGTCCTTTTTAAAATTTTATTCCTTTTAATTTTCATGTGTATATTTCGTACACTTTGTAATAATAATTTTTAGCTTTTACATTTTTGAATTTTTTATTTCTTGTTTTGCTTTTTACAACTTTACTATGAATTTTTTTTTAAATTTTAGCAGCCCTGATGAGGTAATTAATTGGATAATTCCTAAACGTGGCAATAAGACAGCCTGTACATCTGTGTGTGTCCTCTCCCCTTTATTGCTGTTTATTAATATGGATTGACTCCTGACGCCTTACACTAAGCTATGTATATACATATATACAAACACACATACACACACACACACACACAAACACACACACACACACACACTATATATATATATATAAATAGATATCATATAATATATATATATATATATATATATATATATATATATATATTTATATAGGCATGCCATGTATGTATGTATATATGTATATACATATTACCACCCTTATCAAGTAGTTACATTGGCGAGTTATATAGTGGGAGAAATTTCCTTAGGTGATGCCTGAGGTTATCGCTGAGCCCTTGTATGTTCTGTTAATTGTCTTAATCCTATTCATCATTGCCTTAAAGAAGACATTGTCTGTATGGTCAGAATCCCAGTCTCTATTGGAAAGGTTGATCTTATTATCTTGTTGTTTTATCAGTGGAGATTCCACCATTTGACATTTGTATCGACAGCTACTCTTGTATGAATTTCGGGATAAGTTCCAATCCATGGTATGGTTCATATCATTTATATGATGGAAAATTGCCAAACTATTCTGTCCATATCTAACTGAGCGTTTATGTTAAGTTAATCTCTCCAAGAGAGATTTGCCGTGTATCCATAATATAACTTTTCACAGTCCCTGCAAGGAATTCCATGAACCTTCTCCTATGTTTTTTGCAAACTGGTTTCTGCTGACGTTAATTAATGGTTTCCGTAGTGTATTTGCATAAGTGAAGATTAAAGGATTGGAGTGGCGTAAGGTTTTTGTTATCTCTCGTAAAATGTCCACGTGAGGAATTACGATTTTGTTTGTGTATTTTTCCTTTTCTTAGTTTTCTGTGGGTTTGTAAAGAATGCTCTTTGCTTTATGTATGGCTTTTCCTATTGTGTTCTTGGGGAATTTTAACAACATAAGTTGATTTCTGATTGTTTCAAGTACTTTGTTGAGAAATTCTGGGGAACAAATACTCAGGGCTAAAATGTCATGAAAGCTGTAAAAATGTAGGAAATTAAGAATGTCGCTTTTCTGAAGACAATGATTTGGTATTTGCTATCAGTTCTGGTGATTACGACATCTAAAAATTGGATTTGGATATTGTTTTCCCATTCTTCCTTAAATTTTATGTAGAATGATATCAAAGTTGCCTCACTCACTTTTCCAGTATGTTAAGATGCCGTCTACATAATGAAGCAAAATCATATCTGCAGGTTTGATAGGGTTTATAATTACAGTTTCGAAATACTCCATATATAAGGTTGTTAACACTGGACTTAGCGGACTCCCCATACTGAAACTGAATTTTTGACAGTAAAATTTATCTCCAACGGAAAAGACGTTATTAGTGAAGCAGAGCTCTACAAGTTGCATTATTTTATTCAATTGTAATGTAGAAGTGGTCAGCAAATGGCTCAAGTTTGTGTTTGAGGAACGTTAGTACATCTTTTACGGGTACTTTTGTGAAAAGGAAGTCAACATCTAGGCTGAGAAGTTTTACGTTGTGTATGGGGATATTGGCTGATCTAAATTTGTTCCTGAAGTCTTCTGTATGTTTTATGTGACCAGGGGAAAAGGTTCCTAAAAAGGGAGACAGTAAGTCAGTTATGCGTTTGAAATTCTGTAGTTAAAAGCTCAAGTACACAAGAATATGGGACGGAATGGGATGTTGTCTTTATGAAATTGGGGGGAGGTCATAGAAATAGGGTAGTTTTGGATCGATTGCTTATAATTTTTCTAAAATTTCTATATTTTTTCTTATTTTTACCGATGTTTCATATTTTCTGAAGAAATCGATTGGGATATTATGGCTAGGGTTTCTTACTAATTTCTCATAGGTAGCTGTACCATTTAAAAAAATCACTGTCTTTACCTGATCTAGTGATTATAATATCTAGTTTGTGGAGTGAGTTTATAGTTTATATATATAGACAATCAATCGCAAATTACATTATTTCAATGGCCTCCCCATTCTGTCCCATATTCTTATATGCTGGAACTATTAACTACAGAGATTTTAAAATGGTTAGATGAGTTACTATCCCCAAATTAGGAACTTTTTCCCCTAGTCATATAAATATACAGAAGACTTTTGCGGCCAATATCCCCGTACATAATGTAAAACTTCTCGGCCTAGATGTAGACTCCCTTTTCACAAAAGTACCCATAATGATGTACTAACGTTCCTCAAAAATAAACTTGAGCCATTTGCCAACCACTTCCCCATACAGTTGAATAAAATAGTGCAACTTGTAGAGCTCTGCTTCACTAATATTGTCTTTTCCTTTGGAGATAATTTTTACTGCCGAAAATTCGGTTGCACTATGGGGAGTCCGTTCAGTCCCTATCAAACTTACAGGTATGATTTGGCTTCGTTATGTAGACGACATCTTAACATACTAGAAAAGTGAGTGGGGGAACTTTGATATCTTTCTACAAAAATCAAATTCCTTAGTCCCGAGCATAAAATTGAAGGTAGAATTGGACAACAATAATCAAATCCCCTTTTTTTTAGATGTTTTAATCATCAGAACTAATAACAATTACAAGTTCCCTGTCTTGAGAAAAGCGACAATCTCACTTTCTTACATACATGTCTACAGCTATCATGACTTTTCTGTTAAACTCAGCATAGTAAGTAACCTATTCCATAGAGCCCTGAGAATATGCTCCCCAGAATTTCTTTAAAAAGAACTTGAATCAATCTGACACCAACGTTTATCTTGTCAAAATACCCCAAGAACATAATAGAAGAAGCCATACATGAAGCAAAGAACATTTTTTTTATAAAGCCACAGAAAACAAAGAAAAGGAAAAATACACAAACCAAATCATAATCCCTCAGGTGCATAAATTATGAGAGATCACACAAATCTTAGTCCCCACCAACCCATCTTCACTTACCCAAATACATTAAGGAATCATTAATTATTCCCTGTAGAGACTTTGATAAGTCATACTATGGATACACAGGTAAATCTTTCTCGGAGAGATTAGCTCAACATAATGCTCAGTTAGAAATGGACAAAATAATTCAGCAATTTTCCATCATATAAATGATATGAACCATACCATGGATTGAAACTCATCCCGAATTTTATGCAAGATTGGGCTGTCGATACAAATGCCAAAATGGTAGAGTCTTCACTGATTAAACAAGATAATAGGATCAACCTTTCCAAGGGCGCCCGGGATTCTGACTATATAGATAATGTCTTCCTTAAGGCAACAATGAAGAGGATTAAGACTATTAACAGAACCTACCTTTGGGTATTTTATCCACTATATATTTCGCCAATGTAACTTCTGTCATTAACTGCTCGGTAAGGGTGGTAGTTAGACTACCGAAACATAGTCCTTAGCTTTAAGCAAAAGTGTTTTAAACGGGCTTTTTATACTTTTAAATAAATATATATATATATATATATATATATATATATATATATATATATATATATATATATATATATATAGTATATATATATATATATATATATATATATGAATTCCTCTCAAAATTAAACGCATTAGTGCCCAGCATCAATTTAAAGTTGAATGGGAAACAGACAACAAAATTCCTTTTCTTGATGTTTTAATAATCAGAGACACGACAGGAATACAAATTTACCATATACAGAAAACCAACGTTCTCACTTTCATATATTTCACTACTTTAGCTATCATGACAATACTATCAAGATAGGTCTAGCTAGCAACCTATTCTTAAGAGCCTTACGAATTTGTTCCCCAGATTTCCTGGAAAAAGAATTTGAACTAATTCGCAAGCAACTTTCATCTTTAAGTATCCTGACCATATAATTGAGAAAAAGCAATTCAAAAAGCAAACGTAATTTTCTACCGACCCCCATAAGACAAGACCAGACACACCCAACAATAAAATAAAATTCCCCCACCTGGAGACGATTAAGAGAGTAACTCACACCCATGGGAAATCCAACCCTTTTGCATTTACCTACCCAAATACCTTAGCCAAATCCCTGATTAACGTCCAACAAAAGAGCATCGCCCAAAGACTCTGGGGTATATGAGATCCCATGCCAGGACTGTGACCAATCTTACATCGGATTTACAGGTAAATCACTTCCCCAGAGATTAATACAACACAACGGTCATTTAGGTATGGACAACAGAACTCGGCTATTTTTCAATCATATAAATGAACACTAACCATAGAATAAACTGGAATATGTCACGTATTTATAGCAGCAACTGCCGGTACAAGAGTCAAATGATGGAATATCGGCCTTAATAAAAGAGAAGCAGGTAATGAACATCTCAAAAGGGAATTGGACATCGGACATCGTCGACGCAGTGTTCATGCAACCAACGCTTAAGAAGATTAAAGGAAGATTATCAGCGGGGGTGACCTAAATTCGGCTTACTTGTGGACGAATCTCTTGGTATAAATACACCTTTTCTGTAAACTTTTTCTCATTCATATACCTGAAGAGAGAGACAGCAGTCTCTGAAATATAGTACTTTTCTCTCTACATTTTGGTGTTTTATGGGCTCCTTTTATTAGATATATATATATATAGATATATATATATATATATATATATATATATGATATATATATATATATATATACTATATATATATATATATATATATATATATGATATATATCATAATGTGTGTGTGTGTATGTGTGTTTGTGGGGGGGTGTGCATGTATATGTGTGTGTGTATTGTCAACTGTAAACTCTCCCATGCTATCTTACAAGTCAATAGATCCTAATGTAACATAATATTAGATCATTCATCTGCTATTGTAAAATACTCTATGGACAAACTACATTAATCATCTTTCCGCTTCTTTCAAGCTGACTGCCACGAATTCACCATGCTTGGCCGAGATGCCCACTACGCAAGACCTCGAAATCTCCATAGATTATAAAAGCTTTGAATCGGCAGGGTTTACTATTAGAATTCGTTGGACGCTCGTCCAGGACTCATGTTCTTACCCCTTTCTCTTAACTGACATATCTTGAGCAAGTGGCTACACTGGACTAGTATATTTTTTCATTAGTGAGGTTTACTTCACTTAACCCCCACCATCCAAACCTCTCCGTCAACATGGGTGACCTCCTGAAGTACGAGAAACAACGCTCCTGACATTGTAAAGAGCTAGGATTTTTAAAATTTAAGTCAATCACGTCGCTGTTAGACTATTACTGTTTTTTCTGTATACTTTTCAATGAGACCTGTACTGCTTTTTTTTATTTGCAGTGTTACAAGTTCCTTCCAAGCATTTAAGTTAAGTGTAATGTAAATTGTTAAATTGTGAATTACCATAATCGAGTTCACTTCGAGGCAAAGTCTATGGAACTCTTACATTCCTTAATCAGCCGCCTCATTCCAGAAAAGTAATCCTATATGTTTCCGATTGCAGATTATGAGTTAGTCAGCGGTGGTTTCTGTGCATCAGCTTGTGTGCAATATTGGCTTCACTACAGCACCCTCTATTTACGGCCCCCTTGGAAGTTGGCTTCTATTGGGTCCTCTTGATGGAAAACCATGTCGACACATAGTTTTTTTATCTTGTAGTGAGAGACTTTACTTACGCTAATCATTTATATGATTTTATACTTAAAATAGATGTTTTTACCTCATCTCAAGGACAGAGGATTTAGAGGTTTTGCGTTATTCAAGGTGAGTTGTAGTGATTTTCTGTTTAGTTTAACCCACAGATTAACGTAGATTCCCCAAGAGAAATTATAAATCATATATATATATATATATATATATATATATATATATATATATATATATATATATATATATATATATATATATATACATATAGATATATATATATATATATATGATATATATATATATAGATATATATATATATATTTAAATATATAAATTTTTGCATATTAGGAAACTCATTAGGAAATTAAATTAATTTTTGAAAATGAGCCGGAGCAAATGTCTCAATAATTCTCTGTCCCTGTCCGATTATTTCTGATAAGACTTGCACAAACAAGAATAGACTGTAACGGCGCCATATAAAGATATGATATCCAAAGATTATTCTCCTTACCCTTGCCAAAAGTCGTTTTCCCCAAAAAATAAGACAATTGCTTCAGAATGGGAACCATAATAGGAGACGAACTTATGAAAACCACACACACACACACACACACACACACACACACACACACACACACACACACACACACATATATATTATATATATATATATATATATATATATATATATATATATATATATATATATATATATATATATATATTGTGACAGAGTGCCAAGTATATGTTACTACACTTACCATTCATTAATTGTTACCTCACACGCCACACACCTGAACTTCATCACAGGTAGTAAATGACTGAATACTCTAAAGGCAACAGTGATCCCTTAAACAACTTGCCAGTATTGCAGAAAATCAGACTAAGTTCATCAAAATAGGCGTGAGGTAATCTTGTAAGTAATTAAATTAAATTAATTAAAGGGCATCACTCCATAAATAACTTTAAAACTCTAAGTATTTCCCTGATTTCAGAAGTCTACGTAAGTATTTCCCTGGTTCTATGTCACTTCTAGTAAATTGAAGGAAAGCAGCTAAATTACCACTCTATATTTTCTTTTCATTTACTGGATTTAGTATAAAAAGTCAGTTTTTTTCATCTCTCTCTCTCTCTCTCTCTCTCTCTCTCTCTCACACACACACACACACACTGGTGTCTCATTAAACACTTATACAAAATTTAAACACAAATATTTATTATCAAACTCAAATTTAGAATGTGACATACAATATGAGGGAAATTACTGTTACTTGAAAACAAAGCAAAGTTTAATTAATTCTTGAATTAATTAAGTAAAATTAAATCAAAATTAATTTATCACAAAATTCAAGAAAACTAATTCAATCAAAATTCAAAAGTGTTAGGCAATAATTAAAATTTGGAAGTTAACTCACAAGTGCTAATCAACAATAAAGTTTTAAAAGAACTCTAAGTAAATGCAAATTAATTCACAAGTGTTAAATTCAATTAATACGCACAATTAAGTAATGTAAATAACTAAGTTTATATAATTAGATTTGAATGCAAATGAAAACACACGAAAATGTGGAAAATAATAAAATTGTAAAAAGCACCACTCAACATAGAATATAAAATAAAAAGACACACTTCAATAAGAAAATGAATAAATGCACAAAACATGAAAATCGCTTCAAATGAAACAAAAACAATACACCAAAATTTGCAATGTGTAAAAACTGAAATCATTCTTCAAACCACTGTAAATATTACTTTAAATTTTTACCAAACCACTGTTACTATTAGTTCTCTAAACCATTTTAACTATTAGTTATTAGTTGCAACTAATAAAAAATATAATGCACTTTACCTTGGTATACCAATTTCTTTCTGCTACAGCTTGTTTCACAATTTCACCACACAATTCACAACATTTCACAAAAATAGGCGCCAATACACACTTGTAAAATGTCTGTTCAGATTCCACACAAAGCACTAAACAATGCTAAATAACTCTAAGAAATATCAAATCTGAAATTCACGAGTGACCATTCAGTAAGTATTAAATCTTTACGTTACTTTGAAATCAAAAGTGCCGTGCGATAGAGAGAGAGAGAGAGAAGAGAGAGAGAGAGAGAGAGAGATCTGAACACAATGCGGTTCTAAGTAACAATGAAATTGTCTTCCTTATGAAAATTGGACAGTGGATCTGGCACAAAATGTTTTGGTCATGCGAAAAAATGATGTAATCTTTCTAGATGTTTCTAATATGACATAACTTTACAGAAAAATTGTGAAATCTGCACGTGGTTTCGGCAAAGTTGTACGCGTATGAAACCAGTCTGCTCAACAAAGACACGTGTTCGACGAAACAGACTCCTTGAGCGAGTATGATTTACATGTTATCAAAACAACACAGAGACTGCGAACTCCCTGAATCTAGAGGCTATGACAAGATACTGAAAAAACTTATCTTGGAACGGACAAAGCTAATCTCTTTCTTTACATTCTATGTTATATACTTTTAAATTATCTTAGGCAGAATCTGAACATACATCTTAAGACATCCTACAACTAAGCACAAAAAGCACTAAATGATACTAAATAACTCTAAGAAATATCAAATCTGAAATTCATGAGTGACCATTCAGAAAGTATTAAATCTTTACGTTACTTTGAAATCAAAAGTGCTGTGCGATAGAGAGAGAGAGAGAGAGAGAGAGAGAGAGAGAGAGATCTGAACACAATGCAGTTCTAAGTAACAATGAAATTCTCTTCCTTACGGAAATTGGACAGTGGATCTGGCACAAAATGTTTTGGTCATGCGGAAGATGATGCAATCTTTCTAGAAGTTTCTTATATGATGTAACTTTACAGAAAAATCGTAAAATCTGCATATGGTTTCGGCAAAGATGTACGCGTATGAAACCAGTCTGCTCAACAAAGACACGTATATGACGAAACAGACTCCTCGACCGAGTGTGATTGGCATGTTATCAAAACAACACGGACACTGCAAGCTCCCTTAATCTGGAGGCGATGGCAAGATACTGAAACAACTTATCTCAGAACGGACAACGCTAATCTCTCTCTTTCTTTACATTCTACTGTACATATAGATATATATATATATATATATATATATATATATATATATATATATATATATATATATATATATATATATATATATATATATATTGCTAATTATGTAGTAACCTTTTTATACTTAAAAATGTTCCCACAATTTCAATTCGTAATTAGCTTTAGAATTTGGTCGTTAAAGGTCGAAAATCGGGGGAATATGTGGTTTTCCTTTTCATATACTGTTATACTTTTCACTTTAATTAATTATTCCAAATTGGACCTTCAATAGTCAAAAATCACGGTACCAAGAAGGTTACTTTTTATATTATATGCTTCAGCAACAACGGTAATCGATAACCTTTTTTAAAAACTCACTTTCCTGTACCGCACTTTATGAATGAGCTTTAAGTTACGCTCTGTTAATTAAATTATGACGTCGCTTAATCTTTCTAAAATACACATGTACCTTCCTACTTATATTAATGCTTCATCCGTCCTTTATATTTAACTAAAAACTTTAGCATGCAGTCTAAAAAGTACCTGATATTTATGGCCCAAAGTGTTATTTTCCATATAATTATAATTTATATGAGAAGCAATAATGACGCATAAAAGTATAGAGGGCAAAGGTTATTTGCACTTTATTACCTTTACATTTCTACATTTTTAGAGAAGTGTTGATTTAACAAGAGCAGCAAAGCTTTAAAGTACTTGTCTATATATATCTCTATATACATATATATATATATATATATATAATATATATATATATATATATATATATATATATATATATATATATATATATATATATATATATACTTTTAGGGCATAGTTTTTTCTCTAATACAATTTTCGTTAAAAGCAATTGCTTTAGTGGCATCAATAAGTTTCTTGCAGGTATCTTCATACCGACGAAGTTTTTTTTCCGATTCTCGTTCGTCAATTTCTGGTGAAATATACGCAGACTTCCTTCTTCCATTTATTGAATTTTGTCACGACAGCTGTTTCGCCTTATGGCATTATCAAGCGACTACTGACTTACAATCTGACCTTTCGGCCATTTTATCTCATCGTGTGGGAGGTATGACCTCGAGGTATGGGTACTGTTAGTCTAGGGATTAACAGCTTAAGGGCGTTGTTTTAGTTACAAAGAATATAAGGACATATGTACTGCGACAATAAGAGTGAAAGTTTAAACAGTGGTTAAATAAATATTCAAAATACAATGCCATGTGCTAGAGTTTCCTTAAATGTATGTTTAAAATTTAATATGTTACATGTTGGTTTTAGATAAAAATTACAAAATTACATACAGGAATGAAAATGAATATAGAAATCTAAATACGGGAGTACAAATATATGTATATATTTTTATAGCATGCCGTAAAGTACAAGAGATAATTTCTGTTTATACATAAATGTGTATGATTTAAATTTTGAGTGTGTGTGTGTGTGTGTGTGTGTATGTCCAAAATGGTCTACGTTGGTTAACGGTTGCTGATTCGTGTTGGGCGGGGTCTCAGCGACCTGAGTAAGGATGTTACTTGACTTTCGCTGACGCTGGGTCTTCTCATGCCTTCCAAGGGGCGCGATGTTCTCGGTGGATTGGGGCGCGCTGTCTGGTCCCTGTTGGCTTTGGGTATTCCTTCTTCTGCTGGAGGGAGTATATGGTCCGATTCTTGTTGGTACGTTCAGGTCGGCTTCTGTGAATAGCGATGCTCACTGCTTCCGTTATTAAAACAGGCGACCGTAGTTGTCTTCTCTGTGTACGACCTGGGTGCCTTCTATGAGCTCTTGTAGAGATGGCTTCCTGTCGTGAACATCTATGTAATGTTTGATGGATGGCCCCTTGATTTCTATGAGCCAGCAGACGTCTCCGAAGGGTCGTTGTAGTGTGCCCGATGTAGTTTTTGGCTGTGAGGTTTACACACCTCCTCTGGACAAGTAAATTTGTAAACTACATTCGTGCACATCTCCTTCGGTCCCCCCGGAGCGGTGCTGTTCTTCATTATTAAGGCTGCTACAAGGTTGGGCTTACTA
>NC_061107.1:40103477-40118477 GCF_015104395.2 Macrobrachium nipponense | reverse complement strand
CTTCAGTTTCCTTCTTTAGCTCTCCCCTCTGTAACCATTGCCAATTGTCATCACATATCTAGTTCTTTAGTCTGTCTCATGTATTGTCTGTGCATTGGTTTGTTGTGCCAGTCCTCTGTTCTGTCTGTCTTCTCCTGTATCTGTATATTTCTGAGTCTTCGTCTACTTTTATTAGTCCTTCTTCCCATGCACTCTTTAGCCACTCGTCTTCACTGGTTTTCAGATATTGCCCCAGTGCTCTGTTCTCAATGTTGACACAGTCCTCTATACTTAGTAGTCCTCTCCCTCCTTCCTTTCGTGTTATGTATAGTCTGTCCGTATTTGCTCTTGGGTGTAGTGCTTTGTGTATTGTCATATGTTTCCTGGTTTTCTGATCTATGCTGCGGAGTTCTGCCTTCGTCCATTCCACTATTCCTGCGCTGTATCTGATTACTGGCACTGCCCATGTGTACTGGCTTTTATCATATTTCGGCGTTGAGTTTTTGAATTGAGTATCGCCTTGAGTCTCTGCATATATTCTTTCCTGATCGTGTCTTTCATCTCTTGGTGTTTTATATCCCCTCCTTCCATTATTCCAAGGTATTTGTATCCTGTCTCATCTATGTGTTTGATGTTGCTCCCATCTGGTAGCTTTATCCCTTCAGTTCTTGTTACTTTGCCTTTTTGTATGTTGACTAAGGCGCATTTTTCTATTCCAAACTCCATCCTGATGTCCCCAGATACAATCCTTACAGTCTGGATTAGGGTATCTATTTCCTTGATGCTCTTACCATACAGCTTGATGTCATCCATGAACATCAGATGGTTGATTCTGTTGCCTCTTTTCTTGAGTTGGTACCCGGCATCCATCTTCTGTAGTACTTTTGTCATGGGAATCATGGCTACTACGAAGAGTAGTGGGGACAGTGAGTCGCCCTGGAAGATCCCTCTCCTGATATTAACCTCTGCTAGTCTTATTCCAGAGCTTGTAAGTATTGTATTCCAGTTGCGCATTGTATTTTTGAGGAAGCTGATGGTGTTTTCCTCTGCCCCATATATTTTCAGGCATTCTATTAGCCATGTGTGTGGTATCATGTCGAAGGCTTTCTTATAGTCTATCCATGCCATGTTTAGGTTGGTTTTCCTTCTCCTACTGTTCTTCATTACCATTTTGTCTATCTATTATTATTATTATTGTTATTATTATTATTATTATTATTATTATTATTGTTATACAAAATGCATGGAAGTAGCCCAAATCGAATAAAAGATCCGAAGTCAAATCACAAGTAGCCCAAAAAGTCGCAAGTAGCAGACTTTGAAATCTGGTCGCCCAAAGATGTAAAAAGTAGCCCAATTTGTGATTTGTAGCTCAATCTGGTAACCCTGGTCCAAGCAATGACCGTGTCCCCAGTAGAAAAAAAGACACCTTGTTGGGGAGGAGGAGGGGGGGAAAAGGGGGGTGGGCGTCAGTCAGCCAACAACTCGAGGAGTAGTGGAGAGCCCTCCACCACCCGTTGCTGCCCACGCCCGAACGTTCAGGGTGCCAGTAGAGAAGATAAGGCAAGAGCCTATCTCCCACCCTCAATGCATGAAGGAAGCCGTGGTGCCGACCAGGGCAGACCGCTTCCAACCAAAATAAGGACAATCTCGCACATGACGTCACGAGGCTGCATCTGGCCAAGGTTCAGGTAAAAAAATGTCATCAGTCAGTAATTGACTTCACCAGAGTGAAGAACAATGAAGCTCTCTTATACCGGATTAAGGCTGGTCACTGGTCAGTCCTTTTAATCTCGACAGCCCGACCGAGACCATGGCTACTTGCTCAGAAGATTAACGGGGACCTTTCTACCCAAGGTCGTGACAGAGAGAGAGAGAGAGAATGGGTGTGGGCAAACAATTCCCATAGTAACCCTTCATTTTATTGTTTTCTTGGTTTTCTTTTATGGCCAGATACCAGTGACATCACAAATATGCGCTGTAATGCTGAGACAGTCTGACCTGGTATAGGGGTAGGGGAGCTGACAGGGAAGGGCATTGATCGACACTGGTGCAAGCATGTCTCTGTTAGAAGAACACCAGGCAACAGGATCGGTGCAGCTTATGAAAGGTTCTTTAGTTTTAAGTACTGCAGGCGGCCATAAGTACTGCAAGTAACCATCGATGGATGAGTAGGGGCACATACCTTTTATGTAGTGCCAGCATTACAAGTAGAAGGAAATTCAGTTATTTTAGGAATTAATTTTGTGGACAGGAATGAAATAATAGTAGCTGGCACAGCCGGGAAAGGCATCGAGGCATGTTTAAAGGTACATTGAATCCTCCACAGAGAGGGAGAGACTGAGGTGCCTACGAGTCTCCCTAAGGTCGAAAGGGGAAGTGCCCGCTACCTCAGAGGCGGGAGATGTAGCACCACCCCGGACCCTCTCATCCCTCGCCGTGACACCCTTAAGGAACATACCGGAAGGCACCTTAGTTATGATCAGACCCCATAACAAATGGGAAGACTTTTTCATTCTGAGTCTGAGTGAGGTAATACACAACGAAGTTAATGTGCCATTTATGAATGTTAGTGACCAGCGTATCGTACTACACAGCGAGTCGATATGAGACTTTGAACCTTGTGATATAGCAGATGCTTCTTACACTCTCGCGAAATTGAGTAGCACTTGTCAAGGTCGCAGTGAGGAATGTCTAAGTAGACTACTCCTTACAGCTGGTGAGTCTAACCGTGTTACTTATCAAAATATTGTCAAGGAAATTGTAGAAGGTTGTCAAGATGTAATCACAATTGGCGACGAAACCCCAGGCAGCGTAAATAGTTTTCCTTTTGTTATAGAAACCGGGGGTTGTCCACCCATAAGATCTAAGCCTTATAGAATACCAGTTTTTTATCAGTGGGATGTGGAGAATGAGATTAATAAATTAACGGAACAAGAGACAATTAGGTAAAGTAAATCCCCCTGGACCCCGCCAATCGTGATGGTTAAAAAGAAGTATGGTTCTCTTAGGTTATGTGTTGATTATAGAAAGTTGAATAGTATCGCAGAAGACCATGCATTCCCATTGCCCTCTATCGAAGAGTTGTTAATTAAGGTTAGGGATAGTAAATTCTTCACCACATTAGATTTAAAGTCACGATATCATCAAATACTATAGACGAGAGTAGCAAGGAAAAGACAGCCTTTGTAGCTAATGATCAATTGATTGAATATAATTACCTCCCTTTTGGGCAAAGAACGCTCCTGCTTATTTTTCATGTGTTATTATGACCGTATTAGCTTCGCTGTTAGGACATAGCGTGTTTGTATATTTAGACGACATAATCATAATAGGGGCTACAGTACAAGAACACAAGAACATTATTGAAGTCTTAAAAGCTTTAAAGTGACATGGTATGAAAATTAATCTAACCAAATGTAAATTCTTTCAGCAAAAAGTTGAATTTTTGGGGTACATCGTAACAACGGAAGGCCTTATCCTTGTGCCGATAAAGAAGCAGCAATTAAAGAATTTCTACGACTGGAAAAGGCAAAGGAAGTAGCCAGCTTCCTCGGGCTCGCAGGCTACTATTGTAAATTCACAAAAGATTTGATTAGAATAGCGAGACCGCTAGATTCATTGAGAAAGCAGTCAGATTTTCATTGGGGACGGGAGGAAGAAATGGCTTTCCAAGAATTAAATATTTCACTCACTAGTAATGAACTATTAGCCTATCCAAAATTCGATCGATCATTTGTGGTAACCACCAATTGGTTTTGTATCACGAGCATTAAAAGGTGCAGAGAAGAATTACAGTGCCTTCGATAGAGAGTCATTGGCTATTCTATGGGTACTGGAGATTCATCGCTACTTTTTACTGGGGCATAAAGTAAAAACTTAACACAGATCATCGCCCATTGAGATATTTATTCAAGAAAGGGAATTTAACCACTCGACAGGCTCGTTGGATAGAACGGCTGTTAGAGCTTGATATTGTGGGAATTGAACATATAGAAGGAAAAACAAATAAAATAGCGAATGTCTTCTCCAGAAGTGCCATAATGGGAGTTACAACTTGAGCAGGAAAGAGAGAGGAACAACGACGCAAGAAACAGTTGCATGAGTCAGAGTCAGCCGATGTCGAAAACGGAAATAACTTGGGAACTCCAGAGTTGGGGAGAGAGAAAGGATACGAGTCTGAGAGCGAGAAGGCTGCTCCTTCTAGTCTAGAAGGTCAGCAAGCGAATACCCTAGGAGTGAGAATGAGGTATGATTGATTTGTGTGGTTAGAGTGTTGGAGAGGTGATAAGGGGTCAGAAGTCCGAGCCATGGATCAGACAGGTTAGGGCTTATGTAAGGGGTGCAAGTAACGAGTTTTCCGATTTCCTAAAGGTGCCCAAAAGTATGTTCTTCATTGAAGGAGATATTTTATTTTGTAAACATGAGAAGAGACCGGTTGATACCCGATCTCCCGTTGTTCTTCCTCCCTCTTTGGTATAAAAGCCATCCACATAATACATGTAAGTGTTCATGTAGGACATATAGGTATAGAAAGGCCCCTAAGGAGGACACGAGAATCCTTGTATTTTTTTTTCTTTTTTTTTGGATAGGAATGACGACAGACATTACAAAATTCATCAGCCAGTGCCACATATGCAATACAATGAAAAACCACAAACACTTTATTCCAAAGGCTCACGTGTGGCTATTGGAGCCAATTAAATGTAACAGAGTGAATATCGATGTCATGGGACCCTTCCCTCCTGAGACGGACAGTTCAAATATGTATGTGATGGTGGATACTTTCACACGTTATACGCACACCTATGCAATAGTACATAAGACCGCAACATTGGTTGGCAGAGCTCTGTGTTCCTTCATAACGAAATTCAGCTGTCCTCGTACTTTAATCAGTGATAATGGACGTGACAAAATGATTAAATGTGGAACATTTCACGATCGCGTCTTAACCAGCCTTCAGCCAATGGGTTAGTTGAATCTAACGATAGAGAAGTAACCAATATTTTGAAATACTTAGTGGCAGAAAGTCCCCGTACTTTTTAGTGTATGGACAGGACCCTTCATTGCAATATACTGTGATAATGGACCCTAGAACTTTACCGTTATATAGTGTCGAACAATACCGGGTGATGTTCTGTAACCTAACCCGAAGAATATTTCAGATAACGCAGAAACTTCAGTTTGGGGGCCAATGAAAAGTATCAGAAGCAATATGATCAGCGATTCCGCACACGAACGTCTAAGATACAAATAAGGGACAGAATCTACTTGAAAAGACTGCAGCCAAAGAAACATAAACTTGAGCCCGCCTATTTGGGTCCGTACCACGTGAAAGAAATTAAAAACGGCACTACGGTGATAAAGCATATTAGGACCGGTGTCCAGGGCGAGTACCACTTATCACACATACATCCCGTCAAAGTTGTCCTGATGTGGCATCTGAATAAACCGGTACCCCCTTCCGGGACTGCCTGGTTACCTGGGAGAGGAGAGTGAAGTTGATATACAAGCATGTCTAGGGATCATTAACGGTGCGCCCGACGTGCATACAGACGAAGGTTGCAAATATTGGTGTCATGTCTGAAGTATAAACATTATTCTAAACGTATCTGTGAACCAACCAGCTGTATTTCTTTTTAATCTTTTTATTTTGATTTTGTGATGATATATTTTCATGTATAAATTAAGACCAATCGTACTTTCTGTTCCATTTATTGTGTTTGTACAAGTTCTTTAATCATGGTGATTGATAGTAATCTGTTTATTTTATAATTTTTTTTTCGACTACAGGTTTTTGTGCTCCAATTATAAGAAAAAATGTAATGTGTATGATATGGTGATATGAAATTCATTATTTAATTGAATCATACATAATTCCTTTTTCATTAAAGATCATGTTTGCAATGTGATACGTGGAATTCAGAACAGACTTTAAATTGCCAATGGTAAGCACGCAATTAGACCCTGGCTTACTAAGTTTAGTTTTTTTTATTCTGCATGAATTATTAATAACATTTCGGTCGGTAAAGTACTCATATAACAGTGCACAAATGATAGAAACTAAATAAAAAAAAATGCATATAAATGAATAAAGAAAAAACAATAGTTTTATGAGTTCTGCGGGACGCAGAACTTATGGTTGGGGGAGGGGGTGGAGGGGGGGGGGGGCGAGTGGTGAACTGATCTGTATAGAAAATTCATGTGTGAGACGTAACGGAAAATCTACTAGATGTTTTGTACGTGTGTGTGATCAGAGAAAACGAACATAGACCGCTGATTCATCGAATGCCCATACGATCGTTGGTGGATTGCCGTGGGTGATTCAAATGAGTGCCATACATCGAAGACCCTTATAGGTTCCTTTCGATTATAAGCGACCAATCAGCTTAAGCCTATGGCCTAAACCAGTTCAGTTTGAAAAGTTAAGAGTCATTATGGTGTAAGTGGTCGATGGTGTCAGGGCGCGTCTCAAAGACAGTGGTCGGCGAGTGTCGCCTCAGAGTACCTACCGACTAAGTAATCATATAATTAGTAGCATGATATTAGCAACAGGGCCCTGCGCAACTATTAAGGAAAATACCCATGTGTTAATTTTAACTTACGCGTTTCATTGTACTGGTAGAACCCTTACATGATCGAAAATCAGGTCATGTATATATATATATATATATATATATATATATATATATATATATATATATATATATATATATATATATATATATATATATATATATATATATATATATATATATACCCCTATATATATATATAGGATATATATATATACATATATATATGATATTACAAAAAATAACGCATACTTTCTTTTTACTTCCAAGTATAGTAAACCTTCCTAATCTTTTCAATCGGCAACAACAAGGAAAATGGATGAATCCGAGACGTCTCAAAGGAGATGTAGGATGACAAAAAGTATTATAGCAGCGACCTGGATGGGTGCGTGATAATTCTGGATAAAAAGGAAATTATTTAGAAAAGATAAGGAGTAACACTGAATGAGAAACGATTATATTTAGATCGAGGTACAAAGTTTTAGTTAGTTTAAGGTTAATGGAATAAGCAACATGGAATACCCTAAGAAACAGTGGTTGGTTCACGTTTATGATGCAGATGAATGGTGTAGAGAAAGTGTTGTGAATAATACACCATTAAGCTCAGATTGATTGATAAAACGCGTTTGACTAACTTGGATGGAGGAGGATCAGGTAACTAGTTACTGAACTGCTAGTTCAGTAACTAGTTACAGAAAAGTCTGCTTTTTTTTAGTATTTCTGATGGAATTGCTTAGATAAAGGAAACAAATCATGAACTAATCTTCCTCTTTTACTTGTGAGTTCGCACAGTAGACCAAGGGGTAACTATCAAAAGTTTTAGAATATCAATTTAGTCCCGAGAAGTCATATATGCTTAGCTTCACTGTCCTATTTTTATATATTTTTTTTTATATTTTGCATGCCATACGTCAATCTGTGTTTATATACAGCTCAAGATGTAATATAAAATATCGCTTTTATCTCCAGCTTGATCATTTAATATTAAATATTCCAAAACTAGGTAGCAAAATATTGACAGGTTCCCAGAAGTGCAGATTAAAAATATTTCGTATGACTTCGTCAAATCCCGCCATTATTGGCGGACGTTGCCAACAAAAATGTAACTTTTATGTTACTTTGAGCTCTTTTACAATTGGGACTAAGCTCTCTCTCTCTCTCTCTCTCTCCCTTCTCTCTCTCCTCTCTCTCGTCCTCTCTCTCTCTCTCTCTCTCTCTACATATATATATATATATATTTTGTAGATATATATTATAATATATATATATATATATATATATATATATCATATATTTATAAATATATATATATATATATATATATATAATATATATATATAATAGTATATATATATATATATATATATATATATATATATATATATATATATATATATTATATATATATATATATATATATATATATATATATATATATATTATTCACAGATTATGTAAACAAAACTTGAAATATTTCTGGTTCTTTGCAGTTTCTTTTAAGATTTATGCATATATGCACATCTTCAAATCACTATTAAAGGAAATATAAGAAGCTATTAAAACATTTGGCAAATAACACAAAAATGAAATTTCATAGAATGGTAAAACTCATGGAGTGATGCTTTATGCCCTTAATTAAACATGCGAAATTCGTGATAATTCTTTGTGTGTCCGTGTGTGTGTAAGTGTCTGTGCGTATTTAACATCCTTAATAAAATATTTTGTGGAAATTCAATTTCACGTCTTGGAAGCTTATACCAGCTAATATTTTCTTCTTCATTTTTATGCCAAACTAGATTATAAGGAACCAGGCACTGGCTAATGATGACATAGCAGTTAGGCTTATCAGAAGCCGAGACACCCACCTAGCTCATTTGGATTGATGATGTAGCAATAGAACAGTCTGGTTATTCAGTACTGTAGCTTACCAAGATGGCAAGAACCTGTTGATGTTTTAATCTATCAAGCCATGAGAAGGATGTGGTTATTAACAAGCCTATTTTTTATTTAGTAACGTAAAAGAACTGCACAAGAAAAGGGCATTAAACTATGCAATATGTCATCAGCATACAAGTGCTTCACAGATCAAATATAGGATGAAAATCTTCATTGTAAAAATCAAATCTTAATCTAACTTTAGCATTACGTTGCGAGACTTCATACAAGAATAGTGATAAAGAACATCAGAAATAGGACAAAGGGACAAAATGAGGTTCAGTTCGATGAAAACCTTTGAAAAAAATCGAGAAAACATTTGCCCTGATGGATCAAAGATTTTATTCATTACCCTTATCTAGTTATTTTCCTAAATCTTAGTTACCAAAAATATGTCCTCGATATGTCTAAAGCTTTCAAAGCGATTTATATTATCTTTGGATTTTTAGTTCTGAGGAGTTTCTATGTTGAGTGTAAAAGACCGCTTTCATCTAATAGTGAGTGAATTCTGAAAATATTCCAAAACTTGATAATGAGAAAATATATGTTTTGATTAGCAAAAAAATACGAAGGACTTGTTCAGTAAGACAAAAGAACATAAAGTAGGAAGAAAAAGGTATTAAAAAAAATAACTATTACAGGAGCTATTTTCGCACAAGAATTCACACGGAAAGATCATAAAAATATAAGAGAAAATCAATTCGGGTCTTCGATAATTTCCAAAGCCTTCTTAAATTAACAAGCAAATACCCAAGTTTCTATTAATTTTCCATTCAACTCGTGTAAGGCAAACAAGCCAAAGCAAGAAGATAAATTTAGACCTTATAAAATCCAAATAAAACCAGCCAATGAACAATGAGTACGAATATTTTTGGCAATTAAAAAGACTACAAATCCACGTAAAAAAAACTCAGAACAGTGGTTAACTAAATATATATGAAACCATTAGGAAAGCTGTTAGAGAAGGCTTCAAAAAATCAAGGAAAAATCCTCCCGAACAGAGGAACCCAACTCAGACACGCGATCTCTGGGCAAGAGAATTTACTAAGAACAGGAGGAAAATGAAGTGCCCCACAGTTCATGAATAGAAGGAAAAAATTACCATGGAGAACAGACTCGCCTGACATTCATTTCTAGAAAGCTATTTTGAAGAATGGAAGGCTTGCGTGTCTTTAAAGGAAAAAGATGTTGGATGGCTTCTAGATGCAAATTACATACATTTAGTGTGTCCATTGCTATTGTTTCTATATCATTTTACCATGTACATAAACGCAACCGCACGTGCGCTCAATCATGCAAACTCACGGATACACACGTAAAAAGAAACATACTCATATATATATTATATATTATATATATAATCTATTTATATATATTATATATAGATAATATATAATATATATATTTATTATATATTTTATATAATATATATATATATATATGATATATATATATACATATATTATATAATATCCGTATATATTATATATATAGCTCAAATTCACCTTTGCATCTCCTTCAGAGAAGAAGTGAAGTGAAGAAGTATTTGTGACTTGTAATTAGAATCTTCATTTATATTGCTAACTCACAAGTGTTAAGTGAACTACATTCTCTGCGTTACGCAAATCCCAATTGCATAAATAGCGCTGTAGATAAAAAATGACAGTGCATCCTTAATTTGCAGAATTAGCAGAATGAAAGAAGTTGTGAACAGCTTCCCACATGTTCCACGGTGCCAGGGTAACTACCAACCATTCCAAGTCCCAGGGTGAAAGAGTGAAGAGCTGCTGATAACAATTTTGTATGATTTGCCATAACTGTACAAGAGTTTAATCCCTGTAAATGCCGGGTTCATCATATAAGGGATCACATTTTACTGGGGTTTTCACAGTGGCACTATGTCACGGACACCGAGGTCCGTTACAGGTTCAATATTATAATAAACAAAAAGGATTCTACACCAACAGTTGAAACTCGGGTTACGAATATAGAAAGAAACACAAACAGAACAAAGGTTTATTTACAAGCTTACTAACAAAGATAAATGCAGAATGGTTTCTCCTATTTACATAACAAAAATAAAATCCTACAGTCTGTGAACTGGGGAAACAGTGAGGTATGAGGTAATGAGATACTTGCTGACCATTTTATTATTATTTTTTTTTTTTTTTGCAGCTGTCGAAAATCAATGCTTGCAGCGACGGCTTAGCAAAGGAGAGCTGTAGAACTTTAGATGTCTTCTTGACTCCGTACTGCAGAAAACAATGTCTATCCTTGGTACTCAAAGGGCAGGTTACTCCTCAAAATCACCTTGTAGGGCGTTTCTCCTCTGAAGGCTTGCTCACCAACGGAATACCTCTGTTGTTCTCTCTCTAACTGGACAACTTTACTCGAATCCGATCCCACCCTAGTGTGCCTTCTTCCTCTCTTATCCTTCGTCTGTTCCTTCTCCTCTTGTCTCTCTGATGATCTCTCACTGATGATCTGATTTCTCTACTCCTTCAGGGCATATATATATGCGAAGATCTGGGGTAGGGCTGAAGAGGGCGGAGCATAAGAGCGAACGTCACAGACTCCTGTCTGGAACTTTTTAGAAGGATCTCGACGAAATGTTGCATCATAATACGCATCGTTTCTACTGACGCGTCGGCGCCTGTTGAGTTCCATATCCCACCTGGCAATTCTAGAACAATCATGAAAACAGGCACCTCCAACACGTGTGTGAATGCCTCCTCGCTGCAGACTTACTCGAAGAAGATGCATTTTCCTTTTCTTTAATATATATTACTTCACTGTAGAGCAATTACCATGACACGTTCCCCCGTCCTCCCCCCCTCACCACAAAAAAAAATGAAACCAACTGATTTAAATTTTTTCTAAAGAGAAACAAGAATCAAACGGCAGGGGAACAATTCTGCATAAAGCTTTAATCCAGTTAAACACGCACACTTCTCTATTCACTCACCCACTCGGGCCAAAACAGAAAACGGTCATTAGGCTACTCGTTCTGAAAAATCTCTAGAGAGGCTATCAGCTATAACATTATCCTTTACTTTTAATTTTTCTTTTTCTGAACTCTGATTAAAACTTGGAAATTCTTAAGCACCTCTCTGTAACACCGTTACTACGAACACAGGCGGTGGCCACGTCATGGGGTGTTTTTATAATTCTGAAACCAGTTTACATGCATCCACTTTACTCTACTCTTACCCATATCGATTAGAGAATTTAGATTTCCCCTCCTCTCTAAAATTTAAAAAGGACATTTGAATTTATGAGATAAAGAGGGATCTTCTTTCTGGACTAATACTAAAACTTTATCTCCTACACAGTAACTTATCTCTTTTGCTCGGAGATCATGTTTCCTGTTTAGTCTCCCCTTGACTTCCACTCTCGTCCTCCCTCGCTAGTTTCCAAGCATCTCTTAAATTGTTTTTATAATACTCTAGATTAGTTATGTAGTCCTCACTACCTTCTTTAAGCATTAAGTTACATTTTAACATTTCCAAAGGACCCTTAGCAGTGTGACCCAAAACCAGCTCAAAAGGACTAAATCCTGTAGTGTCGTTCGGTGCCAACCTTAAAGCTAACAGAACAAAAGGTAACTTTCTTCCCAGTCATATTCAAAGTTGCTACACAGTTTTCGTAAACAACTTTTTAACGTTTGGTGAAACCGCTCCACAATGCCTTGTGATTCGGGGTGATATGGTGTGGAAGTTATGAGTTTAATGCCTAACTCTTTCATTCTATCCTTGAAATATTTGGATACAAAATTGCTACCATTATCACTCTGTATAGTACGAGGCAGACCAAGCTTAAAAAAATAATCTAACAATTGTTTAACTATGGTCCTTACATTGTAGCTTCTCACGGGTATCGCCTCAGGATAGCTAGTTAGTCTATCAATGATTGTCAACAGATATATACTCCCTCCCTTACTTCTAGGCAACGGTCCGACCATATCGATAACTAAATTCTCAAAAGGTTCACCTACTGAAGGAATATTACACAACAGAGCTCTGGGAATTACTTGATTCGGTTTCCTGGCCATTTGGCGTTCATGACAGCTTAAAACACACCTCTTCACGTCACTTCTCATTTTAGGCCAAAAGTACACCCTACTAATACACCTGAAAGTTTTATTTTCTCCCAAATGTCCTTGCTCATCATGTGCTAACTTCAAAACTAGTTCATGAAGTTTCCTAGGAACCACTAATTGTTCGGTGATTTCCTCTTTACTACCTGACTTAGGATGAACATAATGACACAAAACTTCGTCTTTTAAACAAAACGTTTCCTTACACACATTATCAAGATCATCATCCAACTCACATTAAAAATTCGGGTTAGTGTCTCATCCTTTCTCTGAAACTTGACTAGCTCATATGACCTTATTCAATTAGTGCCTATTTCATCACAGCAACTATTACTTGATTCCACTACATCGACTACATTACTCTCGACAGCTATGTCTGTATCTATGTCTGTATCTAAACCCGACCTAGTTACTTCCATTTCAGGCACTGGAATATCTCTCACAACAGGATTCACATTCTTGGATAAAGCTAAGTCATTACCGACAGTAATGTCAACGCCATCAATGGGCAAACTGTCAACAACTGCTAGTTTCACTTCTCCTGACACTACCTGACTTTCTAAGTTCATCTTCAACAAAGGACAAAGAACACAAGTGTTTGGAAATCCACCTAACATGACTTTTCCTTCCAAATTGATTTCTGCCCTGTTGGGCACACTCTCTCTCCTTATTAGTGAGACAGCAGCTCCTGTGTCTCGAAGCAAGACTATATCTATCAAATCTACTCCTCCTAGAGAGGAAACTACACCTTTTGACAGAAATTCGCTTAAAAATTTCCTAGTTTCTCTCATCACATCATTCCTACTTGACGAAAGGTTAACTAGAGACACTGGTTTCTTAACGTCCTTCCTTTTTACTGCCCAATTTCTCGCTAAATGCCCTTTCCCATTACATCGGAAACAAGTTAATTCTGAGACACTAGATGCCACTTTACTCTTACAAACCTTACAAATATGACCAGGCTTTTCACATGCATAACAGGAATAGTCACTTTTACTCGCATTGCTATTACTAGAACTGAAACTTTTACTGCTTTGTACTCTACCAGACGAAGGATCATTTTGCTTCTTACTGACACTTAAATTATGAGTCAGACTATATTCGTTTGCTAGCCTAGTAGCTCCTGCAAAAGACACTTCTCGCCTATCCTCTATATAAAGCTTAATCTCAGGGGATACGTTATCTTTGAAGTTTTCTAACAACACTAAGTTCTTCAAACCATCAAAATCCTCAACTTTAGCAGAAGTTAACCAATCAAAAAACACCCTTTCTAACTTCTTACCGTATTCTACACACGTAATATTCTCATCCTTTCTCAAACTTCTAAATTTCTTACAGTACACATCCGGTACTAACTTGTACGTGCTAAGAACAGTTTCTTTCACAATATCATAATCATCACATTCCTCCTTAGACATGCAACTATACACAGTAAGCGCCCTACCACTCAAAACTGACTGTAAATATAGAGTCCACATTTCTTTAGGATGAACTACTCTTTCCATTAACTTCTCAAAACACATGAAATATTTCGTTACATCTTCCAAATCAAACTTTGGTACTAATTTTAACACTGCACTCATACCTAAACCATCAGCTCCACTTCCGTTCTCGCCTGTCTGACTGCTAAGAGTACTTTGCCTTAACTGAGCGATTTCCAACTCATGCAGAAGTTCTTTCTCTCTTTCCTCCTGCTGTATTATCAACATTTCTCTCTTGCTGAATTTTCCTTACTTCTCTCTCGGCCGCTCTTTCATCTCTCTCATACTTTTCTCTTTCTTTTATTTCAACATACTCACAGAGATCATTCCCCTCCAGACCAAGAAACTTACCAGACTCAATCAACTCTTTCAACATCTCACTCTTTCTGGTTCTCTCTATATTCTCCATTTCAATCTTTTACTGTGCCGAATACCCTAGCAAGGTCGCCAATAATGTCATGGACACCGAGGTCCACTACAGGTTCAATTTTATAATAAACAAAAAGGATTCAACACCAACAGTTGAAACTCAAGATACGAATATAGAAAGAAATACAAACAGAACAAAGATTTATTTTCAGTCTATGAACTGGGGAAACAGTGAGGTAAAGAAATACTTGCTGGCCAGTTTTTTTTTTTTTTTTTTTGCAAGCTGTCAAAAAACAATGCTTGCAGCGACGGATTCGCAAAGGAGAGCTGTAGAACTTTAGACGTCTTCTTGACTTCGCACTGCAGAAAACAATGTCTATCCTTGATACTTGAAGGGCAGGTTACTCCTCAAAACCACCTTGTAGGACGTTTCTCCTCTGAAGGCTTGCTCAATGTCGGAATACCTCTGTCGTTTTTTCTCTAACTGGGCGACTTGACTCGAATCCGATCCCACCCTTCAGCGCCTTCTTCCTCTCTTAACATTCTTCTGTTCCTTCTTCTCTTA
>NC_061107.1:40098477-40100977 GCF_015104395.2 Macrobrachium nipponense | reverse complement strand
CTATAGAATGTTAAATATTTATGTCGTTGTTTCCAGCAGGTTTTGGGTGTCAGCAGGTAAATATATTTTATTAAAAAAAGATAATATTTTGATCTTGTTTATGCACGGTCTTTCATGATGCTTAGCAAGCACATGGTCGAAAAAAAACTCATAATATCACATAGAACCACAAGTCTAGCCAAAGTAAATGGATGTTTTGTCTCGTGCAATTTTTTGCCTTTGGATCAATTAAATTCTTCAATTGAACAATAGATTATCCACCACTCAAGAGACCGGAGATCAACCAGAAACACAAACTTACTCTTTCAACTTTGACTTTTACTTATTATGCATAAACATTGAGCGGTTGTTTGGGGATTAGTTTTGTTTTTCAAAATTATCTGAGCTGAAGTTTATTTTCAATTGGCTAACTTTACTTTTATTTTTTTTTTTTCATTTTAGAAGATCTACCGTAATTCAAAACTTCTGAAGATAAAAAGAAACTTTTGTAAAAGAATAAATCTTCAAATCTTATAAAGATAAGGAATAAGTTTTAAAACAGGTAAGTGTAGATTATGGAACGGGGGAATGCGCAAGAGTTGAGATTTATGGTCTTGTTCGTAGGCTGGACCTGTTCCTGCTAATTTAACTCTCTGCACATCAAAATCTTAAAAACTCTTATACCTTAATTTCTTGATAACATTAGAAGGTAGAAAAAAACTTATGGCGTTTAGGAAGAAGTATGAATTTTCTCCATGTTATACCGGCTCGACCACGCGCCACCACCAACCTGGTGTATTGTAGTATAGTACAAGAACAAGGTGCTGTGTAGTGCGCTGGTAACAGCTCCTTGGTCAGCAGCCAGCATCATGTGAGGAAAAAGGCGAAGGCGATTAGACTTTAGTTTCAGAAAGACACCTAACCCCTGGTCTTCGGTAACTCCAGCTTCTTGAGTTCCAACATTTACGTTGATGAATGTAACAGCAATTCCATGATAATTACAATGTCAATCGCTATTGTTTAAATGCTTCTTAATTTATCGCATATCATATTATTCTTTTCACATTCATTAATGAATCCTATACCCTCCAATAATGAAGTTTTATCAATAGAACTCATTTGTATTTTTGTATATATATTTTCTATTTAAGCTTTAATCATGGCTGCTGAGTAGCTATGGTTATGAAATGCTGTTTGCAGAAAGGTTTTAATTTCATATAGTAATTTACATCAGTGAATTAGATTCCATCCTTCCGCTGACAGAACTGTTATTAAATACTCGACTGTTCAGACGAGAGTTACACCTTTTTTCAGTCTACTGAAATTGTCATTTGACTTATATTTCTTTCTTTATAAATCTTAAAACATATATTTATCATGCCCATTTTCATAAGTGTAACATTTTCTATCTCAAGAGAAAGCTAGGCATTTGCTAGTTCCAGTCTTACTTTTTCACGAACCTATTATTAACGTCCAACCGCCAAGACTGTAAAGCTTCATGAATGTATTATTGCACTTTCCCCAAATTGTAAGTTTTCTTGCCCTGAAACAAATAGCACTTCGTTCATTTCATTCCGTGTAAAAAAAAAATCTTGATAGCTACTTGTCCTTTAGCCTTGTTCATCCGTTATTATGTGGGCAAGTCTAGAATTTGAAAGGATAGCATAAGCATTTATAGATAGTGAACATATATGTCATCTTTGGTTACTAAGCTGCTATAAAACACATGATAAGTATTATATATAGAGCAATAACGCAAACAAACTGGATATTTCTTATTAGGTAAAAAACAGTAACCTAAGACCAAGTAGAGAGATTGCATTAGGGATGACATGAGGGAGAAGGGAGTACGGAAGGAAATGACACAGGACAGAGGTAGATGGAAGAGACTCATTAAAAACGTCGACCCCGAATAGGGACAAAGTTGGGAAGAAAAAGAAGAAAAAGAAGAAGAAATCATTATGAAGATGATCACCCAAGGAATTCGAATTTTATTGGTTTATATTTGATTATGGTGCTGTATTTGATCTCTCTCTCTCTCTCTCTCTCTCTCTCTCTCTCTCTCTCTCTCTCTCTCTCTCTCTCTCTCTCTCTCTCTCTTACAAAAACAATTACTCACTATTTATTATATTCAATTGGAGAAATGTGAAAAGCAAACCCATGTCTACGAAAACTCGCTCCATTTCTGAGAAAGGAGAGCTTCAGAGCTAAATTTTTCCTTGATTAAAAATGGAATAATTTTCACTTTTAAACCAAAGATTATGAGGCAGCATCAAGACAAACTCCTCACGGGAACTAGAAAGAAAATTAGTTCAGAATGAAGACACGTCCGGCTACTGATTACATGCCGAAATAATCTGCTACTCTAATATTCATTGTTCCAGTCGCTCCTTCTTTTATTCATTTACTATTTTTTATCAGCTCTTTATCTTGGAAAAAAAATCTTCCGGGTTATAGACTCATAATTACTTGTCTTTCTAGAACACCTGTAACCATTGATAACTGATAAGAAGTACAGCCT
>NC_061107.1:40063477-40093477 GCF_015104395.2 Macrobrachium nipponense | reverse complement strand
CCATTTGGATGGGGACAGGCGGAATGTATTGAAAAGGTTAATGTATGAATATAATGACTTATTTTCTGATGTCCCTGGTCGTACGTCTATTTTAGAGCATGATATAGACGTAGGTGATTGCTTGTCCAGTCAAACAGTCTCCGTATCGTTTAAAGAAATCCTGTAAAAGGTGAGGTGGTGGCCAAGGAAGTAGAGTATATGTTAAGACACGGTCTTATAGAGCCGAAGTAATAGTCCTTGGTCCTCACCGGTGGTGTTGGTAAAGAAAACCGATGGTAGTTATAGGATGTGTGTGGACTATCGGAAATTAAACGAGGTCACCCGTTCCGATAGTTTTCCTTTGCCTCGTGTGGAGGACTGTATTGATCGTTTAGGTCAAGCAAAATATATTAGTAAGTTTGACCTCCTCAAAGGTTACTGGCAGGTACCCCTGTCTAAACGGGCCGGAGGGCCTTGTCCGCTTTTTGTCACCCCCAGGGTTTGTTCCAGTGTCGTGTAATGCCTTTTGGGTTAAAGAATGCCGCCGCCACTTTCCAAAGGTTAATGAATTCTTTAGTTTATGGGCTGGAAGGTGCGTGGTTTACATTGATGACATTGTGATTTATTCTGATGATTGGGACACTCATCTCAAACGTATTAAGGCTCTATTTAAGGTTTTAAGAAGAGCTGGTTTAGTGGTAAATTTAAGTAAATGTGATTTTGCTAGGGCGGAAGTGGTATACTTGGGACATACTGTTGGTAATGGGAAAGTGGCCCCTAAGAGGGCTAATGTAGAGGTAGTAGAGAGTATGCCAGTGCCATCTTGTCGTAGGGATGTCCGGAGATTCCTCGGCTTAGTGGGATACTATAGGCGTTTCGTTAAAAACTTTTCAGATATTGCAGATCCTCTTACTAACCTCCTTAAGAAACAGGTTTCATTTGTATGGGATGACAAGACTCATAATGCTTTTAAGTCCTCAAAAAGGTGTTATTAAACTTTCCAGTGTTGAGAGCCCCCAATTTCAACATTCCCTTTTCTCTTGCTACGGATGCAAGTGATGTGGAGTTGGGGCTGTGTTACTGCAGCAGGATGAGCAGGGGATATCTCATCCGTAGCTTATTTCTCAAAAAAGTTAACGCCTTCCCAGAGGAAATATTCCACTGTAGAGAAAGAAACTTTGGCCATGGTTATGTCAATTAATCATTTTAATGTATACCTTACCTCCACAGATTCTCCTATATTAGTCTTACGGATCATAACCCTTTAACCTTCCTTAATCGGTTTAAGAATAAAAACCAAAGGTTGGGTCGTTGGAGTATATTATTGCAGGAATGGGACCTGCAATTTAAACATATTCCTCGGCAAAGATAATGTGTTGGCAGACGCTCTTTCTCGGATGGGGGTTTGAAACCTTCAGTGGCTGGCTTCGCAGATTTGATCTATTTTTTTTTTTTTTTCTAATCTGAATGTTTTGGGGTCGTGAGGGAGAAGATGGTCGTAGCGTTTTTTTTTTTATTGGATTGATTCATGGTATCATAGGATATTGTTTTGATGATGTCTAGTTTTGGTATAAGAGTTGACACTGTTAATGGTAACGATAAAGGTTAATAATAAGGTTTACTGTAAATGGTTATAATTAGGTTTAGTGGTAATATTATGTTTAAGTTCATGGTGGTGGTGAACTATGTGTTATTTTTAAGGTGTTTGCTGAGGTTTGAGTCCTCATTACACGTGTCAGAGCAGTGTTGTTGAAATGTTCATGTTATTGCTGAAATGTAATGTTAATATAAGGTTTCGGGTATTACCCTCAGCTGTGTAAAACCGTTTTGTTCATGAAACTTACCTGTCAGATATATATATAGCTGTAATTTTCGAAGTCCGACAGAAATTAAAAACTTACGACCACACGTAGTGGGAGTCAGGTGGTTAGTACCCCATTTCCGCCGCTGGGAGGCGGGTATCAGGAATCATTCCCATTTTCTATTCATAATTTTTCTGTCACCGGTGTTGTAAAACACAGTTTTCAGCACCTCCGTCTTGAATTTAGGAAACTGGCTACTATAAGTACCCCTTTTTGATTCTTTTTGGTATCTGACTTTTGGATCGGTGGCTAGGCACACGTTAATGTGGATTTGATTGATTTTGGCTGGATTTCTCTTTAAATAAGATGTCTGGTTCTAGTTCGGCTAGCGCCAGGTTTTGTACCAAGAGTGTTGTCGAGGTAGGCCTACTGAAAGCATCAGTAGACCCTCATACTTTGTGTAAGAGTTGCAGAGAGCATGATTGCATGTATGAAAGTCGCTGCAAGGAATGTGAGTGTCTTTCTGATTCTGGATGGAGAGCGTATGAGTCCTATCTGCGTAAGCTTGAACGGGATAGGTTAAGGAGGTCTCCTCCAGGAGCGTTCAGGTAAACGGCAGGAAGTTCATGTTTCTCCTACTAACCCTCCTTTAATCACTACTCCTAACCCTGAGTGTTGCCTTCGGGCCCTGAAACAGGTGTCTGTAGAGGGTAATACCCTTACACTTATCTTAAGAGTCGATTCGTAATTTAGAATCTAAAGTGCTCGCCTTAGAAGGCAAAAGTGAAGGTGCAAAGTGCAGTGACAGTGCTCCTTCGTTGGTGGAGGGTGCGTCAGATCGGCCCCATTTCGCCTCCACCTTAGGCCTATACCGCTGCCGGACTCCCAGGTTTCAGGGAGAGGGCATGTCGAAAGCCGCGGAGGGTTTACGGGGAATTGCCCACCGATCTGACGTTGCCTTCGGGCAGTATCTGTTGACGTTACACAGACTGCCAAGGAGCGTGCGCGGTGCACGCTCCTGAAAGAGTGTTTCTCTTCTCAGAGGATTCCTCCCCGCACAAGGGGTGGAGCTCTCATTCTATTTCACGCCCGCTGAAAAGGAGCGTTGGTGATCGTGACGCTTCACGTCCAGTTTTGGCTCTCGAGAGGCGATCATCGCCTGAGAGTGTGTTCGCAGCCTTCCCGCCACAGAAGAAGCGTAAGGAGTCATCGGATGATGACTTTGTTGAGCGCCCCAGTCGCTCTCGAGCGCGTGCTACGGCAGTTTCTGGGAGAAGGAAGAAGGCGTCCCCTCGCCCCTCGCCTTCTCACAGGATCAGCCCGTCACCTGACAAGGAATCCCTCCTACTGAGAAGATCCTGCGCTTTTTTTCTTTGCAGCAACAGCTTGCTGATGCTCTTCTAAGAAAGGACGCAACCACGTCCCAGGAGAAAGGATGACCGTCTGCTGTGAAGAGATCTAGAAGGTCTCCCTCTCCCTCTCCTCGCTCGTCTATCTCTCCACTTTCTTCGCCTGCTAGAGTTCGTGCGACTCCCCAGCGGCTCTCTGGAGGACGTGAAGAGGATTTTGCTCGCTCGGCGCATGAAGCGGTATTACCCGCTCGTAAGCTTGCGGTGCGAGAGCTCGATACTTGCGTGAACGCTTCGGTGCAAGTTCACGTTCCTGATCCGCTCGGTCAGAAGCCCAAGCGAACGCCAGTGGCATCTAAGAGTGCACCAGCGGAAGCAGAGCGCACACGAGATGTTAAGCGCGCCTTAGTAAATGTCATTCGCACGCCAGTGGACGACCAAGCGTGCGCCAGCAGTGCGCCAGCGGACGCCAGCAGCACGCGAGTGGACGCCCAATCCCGCGCTAGTTGCAGCCAGGCGTGCGCCCAGTGGACGCCAGGTATGCGCCAGTGGACGCCAGGTGTGCTCCAGTGGACGCCAGGTGTGCGCCAGCGGACGCTCGGGTAGACGAAGATGTGGAGTTTCGTCGCCTCCCACCTGTTTGTGATGAGACTTTGCAAGTTGCTCCGGGTCTTAGAGATACCACCGGAGTTTCTATTAATGAGTCAGCTTTACCTTCCACTTCACAGCAACGCGCCTCGTGGAAACTTAGACCAGATAGTCTTGGACCAGCCTATTTGCCTCCAACTTCACCTGTGTCGGAAACAGAGGTTAGTGACGCTTCGGTTGAAGTGGATGATGAGAAAACCTTTGGCGGCAGTCTCTTCCGACTACCAGGTTTTGACCCGCCTTCTTCAATCAGAGTTTGGAGAGACGTTTCACCCGGAAGCTCCTCGCTCTCCTCCTTCACAACTTTCTTCGTCCAAGATCAAACAAGGTCTCGGCATTCGTCAGGATGAAGAAGTCCCTTTCAACTAAGAGGGCTCTTCGTAAGGTCCATGACTGGATGGAGAAAAGGAAGTCTCAGGAAAGACTTCTTTTGCCCTGCCACCTTCGAGGACTTAGTGGGAAGGCTGGCATTTGGTATGAGACGGAGAAGACGTAGGTATTAGACTTCCCTCGTCAGCCCAAGGAGACTTCGCCAGCATTGTGGATGCCTCGAGGAGGTCTCACCTGTCCTCTTCGAAAGTTTCATGGTCTACTACGGAAATGGACTACCACCTTAAAGGCCTCTTTCGGACGTTAGAGATCTTCAACTTTCTAGATTGGTGTTTGGGAGTTCTGGATGCAAGTCTAGGAGTTCCGACTCGATTAGTCTGGGGAGCTGTCCAGCGTAATGTCGTGCATGGACAAGGCCGTCAGAGATGGTTCGGAGGAGCTTACAGCTCACTTTTGCACAGGGCTCTTGAAGAAGAGATCCCTGTTTTGCAATTTTACAGCGAAATCTGTTTCTCCGTCACAGAAAGCAGACTTGCTCTTCGCTCCTTTTTTCGGATCATCTCTTCCCCCAGGCTATGGTAAAAGACATTGCGACCAGTCTACAGGAGAAGGCCACGCAAGATCTCCTCGCACAATCTTCAAGGAGACCTGCGGTTCCTTCGTCCTCGGGAGTTTCGATTCTCAAGAAATCGAAGCCCTTTCGAGGTAGTTCTTCCTCGAGACCAGCCCCTCGAGGAAGAGGCACTTCCAGAGGCAGAGCCACGGCGCTGGCCAAGAACAAGAAGTGAAGCAGAAGTCCTTCAGTCACCGGTTGGAGCCAGGCTTCAGCTTTTTGCGCAAGCCTGGGAAGAGAGAGGTGCGGACAAATGGTCCGTGGACATCTTAAAGAAGGGTTACCGGATTCCCGTTCCTGAAACCACCCCCACACGTCTACGACACCCAGGGACATGTCTCCTTCCTATCGGGGAGAAAAGCAACAAGTGCTTTACGATTCTGTTAGATCAGATGATCGTGAAACACGCCGTAGAACAGGTCTCCGACTTGAATTCCCCCGGATTTTACAACAGACTGTTCCTGGTGCCAAAGCAGTCGGGGGGGAATGGCGACCGTACTCGATGTCAGCAACCTGAACCTCTTTGTCATCAAGCAGAGGTTCAAGATGGAGACACCTCAGTCAGTGATGGGAGCCTTGAGACCGGGGGATTGGATGGCTTCACTAGATCTCCAGGACGCGTATTTCCACGTCCCCATCCACCCCCAGTCCAGGAAATACCTGCGGTTTTGTCCTGAAAGGAAAAGTGTTTTCAATTCAGGGCTCTCTGCTTTGGACTCAGCACTGCTCCCATGGTATTCACCCTACTGATGAAGAACATTGCGAGGTGGCTTCATCTTTCCAATGTCAGGATCTCTCTCTACCTGGACGACTGGCTCGTACGAGCCTCCTCGAAAGACCGGTGTCTGGAGGACCTTCACACGACTTTGTCGTTAACGAAGTCCCTGGGGCTTCTGGTGAACCTCGAAAAGTCACATCTGACCCATTCTCAGTATTTAGTCTATCTGGGGATTCAGATGGACTCAGTGGCTTTTCGTGCTTTTCCGTCCCAGGGGCGACAACTAGATTGCCTAAGCAAAGTGTCAACCTTTCTGGGGAAGGAATCATGCTCGGTGAGGGAATGGATGAGTCTGCTGGGGACCATTTCCTCACTGGAGAAGTTTGTTTCCCTAGGGAGGTTGCACCTCAGACCTCTTCAATTCTTCCTTGCCGACAATTGGAAGCACCAAACACTTTGGATTCGATTCTGGTGTTATCAGAAGAGGTAAAGGAACACCTAAGATGGTGGACCGACCCTTTGAAGCTCGCAGAGGGTCTTTCCCTCAAGCTTCAGAACCCCACGACCTAGTGTTGTTTTCCGACGCGTCTTCCACGGGGTGGGAGCAAACACTGGGGGGGAAGGAAGTATCAGGCACCTGGAGAGGGGAAACAGGTGTCCTGGCACATAAACCTCAAGGAGCTGGCAGCAGTTCATCTGGCGCTCCAGTTCTTTCAGAACGAAGTCTCCGGCAATGTGGTGCAGATCAACTCGGACAACACCACAGCCCTGGCATACCTCAAGAAACAGGGAGGAACCCACTCTCGATCCCTGTTCTTCCTTGCAAAGGAGATCCTGTTATGGGCGAAGGCACATGACGTCTCTATACTGACGAGATTCATATCAGGGGTAGAAAAAACGTCCGTGCAGATCTGCTCAGTCGACAAGGTCAACTTCTGCCGACGGAGTGGACCCTTCATCAGGAAATATGCCAGAGGGTTGGGGAAGGTTGTTGGGCAGGTGGGGATGTCCCTCTCGTAGACATCTTCGCAACTTCCAGGACAACGAGACTCCCGCTGTACTGCTCACCAGTTCTAGACCCCAGGAGCAGTAGCAGTAGACGCCCTTCTTTGGGACTGGACGGACTAGACGTATATGCCTTTCCCCCCGTTCAAGATCCTAGGGGAAGTAATAAGAAAATTCGCGGCATCAGAGGAACGAGGGCGGATGACTCTCATCGCCCCCTTCGGTTCTGGCCCAGCGAACCCCGAATGGTTCACAGAGGTCATGTCTTTCTTGTAGACTTTCCGAGGACTCTGCCTCCAAGGATAGATCTACTCAAACAGACCCCACTTCGAGAGGTATCACAAAAACCTCCCCGCTCTGAGTCTGACTGCGTTCAGACTATCCAGAAGTTGGCCAGAGCGAGGGGTTTTTCAAGACCAGTGGCGAAAGCAATCGCAACGGCAAGAAGACCTTCTTCTATTGCCGTATACCAATCCAAGTGGGCTGTTTCCGGAGCTGGTGCAGGAAGAAAGACATTTCCTCCACCTCACCTCTGTGAGCCAGATCGCAGACTTCCTTCTCTACTTGAGAAATGAAGTTCGCTTAGCGGTGCCTACGATAAAAGGCTACAGAAGTGTGCTTTCTGTAGTCTTTAGGCATAGAGGACTGGACTTAGCCAACACAGAGACCTTCATGATCTTCTTAAGTCTTTCGAGACTTCGAAGGTACCTCAAACCAAGAGTCCCTTCTTGGAATTTAGACATTGTTTCTAAAAGTTTTTGATGTCCAGTAATTTTGAACCTCTCAACTTAGCTTCGCTTAGAAACCTTACAAGGAAGACACTTTTTCTAACTGCTCTGGCGACGGCGAAGAGAGTTAGTGAGATCCAGGCTATAAGCAAGCATGTTGGGTTTAAGAACTCTGATGCGGTTTGTTCTTTAAGCCCTATGTTCTTAGCAAAGAACGAAAAACCCGTCCAACCCTTGGCCCAAAGACATTTGAAATCAAGGGTTTGACAGAGATCGTGGGTAATGAGCCAGAGAGAGTCCTGTGCCCTGTCAGGGCTCTCAAATTCTATTTAGACAGAACGAAGGACTGTAGAGGACCTTCGGGCAACTTGTGGGCTGCTCGGTTAAGAAGCCCGATCTTCCCATGTCAAAGAACGCGCTTTCTTTCTTCTGAGAGACACCATTAAGGAAGCTCATTCCACATGTAGTGATAGTGACATGAAGCTTTTGAAAGTGAATGCCCACGAGGTGAGGGCTATTTCGACCTCGATAGCCTTTCACAGAAATATGGCACTCAGTGACATTTTGAGTGGCCACATATTGGCGGAGCAACTCGGTGTTCGCTTCACACTACCTGCGGGAGGTGAAAGCGACATACGAACATTGCTCGTCGCTTGGACCATACGTCGCTGCAGACACTGTTTTGGGGGCAGGAGGTAGCACTCATCCTTTCCTTTAGTGGTTAGATGAGCTTTAATTGTGTGGTGTGTTGGTTGTGGGTTGACCGCCCGAGGCAGATCTCCCTTCTTCAAGTCTAGTTTAGTGGTATACCTTTGGTAGACTAGGCCAGGTGGTTTTTTACTTCGTTGCCCTCATTGTATGGTCAATGGTCTAGTCACATCGTGGTCACGCCCCCGTTGACAGATCATCTTGAGTGCACCAGCTATATAGGTCTCTACCTCGCTGGCAACTATAATTAGCACAAGCAGACTTACGCGGCAGTAACCACGAAGTCAGCTATGCAACAGGTAAGGAATCAAGATATCATTTATCTGCATATATGGTTTCCTAAAATCTTCTATTCTGTCTACTCCCACCACCAAAGGTGGGATTCAGCTATATATATATCTGACAGGTAAGTTTCATGAACAAAATGATATTGTAATGATACAATTAAGTTTGTTCATACTTACCTGGCAGATATATATAATTAAGTACCCACCCACCTCCCCTCAGGAGACAGTGGAAATAAAAATTATGAATAGAAAATGGGAATGATTCCTGATACCCGCCTCCCAGCGGCGGGAATGGGTACTAACCACCTGACTCCCACTACGTGTGTCGTAAGTTTTTTAATTTCTGTCGGACTTCGGAAAATACAGCTATATATATATCTGCCAGGTAAGTATGAACAAACTTAATTGTATCATTACAATATCATTTTAGGATCATGCTTCATAATTTGCAATGGTTTATCTTGTGGCTTACGAGCCCAGTGTAGAAATGTATTTCACTGTTAAAATGTGATTTGGTGCCTGAGATAGCAAGAGACTATCGTAGTCAAAGTGATTAGAACCAGGACAAATATATGGGTATATCCTATAAACTCTGCTTTAGAGAAACGGTCTTTGAGTGCTGAAAAGTGAGGATGTTAAATGGTGCTCTGTATTTTTTTTGTGTGTAAAAAAGTGTTTACTATTTTTCTATCGTGTCTAAACAAATTAATTTTGTAAGTAGACTATTTTTGCCATAATCTTTTGTTATGTTAAATCTTGTAAACTGTTACATTTTTCAGGTGTTTCATAGAACCTTAAGATTTTTGTCAACTTGTTTAAAAAAAAAATTTTTTTTTTTTTTGTATGTGTAGGGAGGTGTTAGAACTTTGCCATTTCCTTTTGTTTTGTTTTATTCATTATCTTTTAGTTTCCCCTATTTTGCTATTTATTATAGTATCCCCATCAGGGTTTTGAGTTTTCTTCCTCCATATTTTTAGTTACCATTTCCTGTTTTTGATCCTTGGCCTGTTTATTCCCAGAGTCCTGTTTTCGGTCTCCTTGGAGCATTCCGAGGTGACTTTGGAAGTCCCTGTGCCCAGGTATGGCAGTCTGTTTCTGGCCTTCGTGTTGATACCACACCATATGGATTACAGCAAGTTCGCTCCTTATTCTGCTACGACTTGAGCGCTCTTTATCCCTGGAGCTTGTTGCAACGCTGCTGCTTCATCTTGCTGTAGCCTTGGGCCAGTATTAGCCTGGGGTGGGGGAACCTCTCCGTGAGCAGGATTAGAGCCTTTGATTTTTGTGACGTCTGGAGGGACGTGTATTTGTGACGTTTCTGAGGGACGAGGATCTTCCTGAAGAAGGTCGGGCTTTATCTGCCGCTATTTGGAAGATAGCGGGACATAACCTTCCCGTTCCTTCGATATCCACGACGTTGTTTCTGGATCAATTACAGTTCTTATAAGAATTTGTGGAGATTTAAACTCTTAGTGGCACACTTTAAATTAGTTAGGTTAATTTAGTTTTGTTAATTGTTAGGCTTCTTTCTGGCCGCTATTTTCTCTTTTCTTTCGGGACCCCCTTATTTTGGAGAATGTCTGGTTTGATTCTGTAAGTAATAGTGTGGGTGTTTTATTCAATAGTGTTCATATTGTGTGATTGCTTTTCATTTAATTTTGTATTTATAGAGGTTCCGTTAATCATTTCTATCTATGCTGTGTTTGTAAATATATTATATTATTGTACTTGTGGTATTAGTTTCCCTCATTGTTAATATTTGCACACTGTCTGTTATTTCACTTATCGTGACTTTAACTTTGGAGAACACCAGTTATGATTGATAGCTTTTTCTGGAGTCTGAAAGTAGCCCTTTGAGGAGGGTCCTGACAGTGTACGATTCCCGAGGAGGAAAAGTTCTTTAGGAACATTCCTTGAGAGTTCATGTGCCCAGGTATTAGAAAAAACAGTGACTTCTTGGAATTAAGCTGAAATGTAGAAAAAGATCAGTCATTATATGGTTGTAAGTATTTGGAAATGAATAAATCAGATGACGGTAGCATATGATCCTCCTTTGTAGATGTATGAATCAGTAGTCAATGATGTTAAGGAGATTAAAAAACTGTTCCCCATTGTATTAACAGTAACCATCTCACCGTTTCTCGGAAACCACCTCCTATTGCAAGAGAAGGCCGTTAATTTTAGAAAGTGCAATAATACATTCATAAAGCTTTCAGTCTTGGCGGTTGGACTTTAATAATAGGTTTGTGAAAAGTAAGACTGGAACTAGTAAATGCCTAGCTGTGTCTCTTGAGATACATACTAAATATATATTTTAAGATTTATAAAGAAAGGAATATAGATCAAAAGACAATTTCAGTAGGATGGAAAAAATTTCAACTCTCGTCTGAACAGTCGAGTATTTAATAACAGTTCTGCCAGCCAAAGGATGGAATCTAGATCACTGATGTGAATTACTTACTATATGAAATTAAAACCTTTCTGTCAACAGCATTTCATAACCATAGCTACTCAGGAGCTATGATGAAAGCTTAAATAGAAAATATATATACAAAAAACTTTGGGATATTTTGTCGCTTTTACAAATGAGTTCTATTGATAAAACTTCATTATTGGAGGGTATAGGATTCATTAATGAATGTGAAAAGAATAATATGATATGCGATAAAGTAAGAAGCATTTAATCAACAGCAATTGACCTTGTAATTATCATGGAATTGCTGTTACATTCATTTAGAACTCAAGAAGCTGGGGTTACCGAAGACCACGGGTTTGGTGTCTTACTGAAACTAAAGTCTAATCGCATTCGCCTTTTTCCTCACAGATGCTGGCTGCTGACCAAGGAGCTGTGTTCCTGGCCTAAGGCCAGGCCGTGTTACCAGCGCACTACACTGTACCTTGTTCTTGTACTGTACTACAATACACCAGATTGGTGGTGGCGCGTGTTCGAGCCGTAGTGGCATCATGCATCTAATCATAACATGGAGAAAATTCACACTTCTTCCAAAAGGCCATAAGGTTTTTTTTACCTCCTAATGTTTTTAAGAAATTCAGGTATAAGAGTTTAAGATTTTGATGTGCAGAGAGTTAAATTAGCAGGAACAGGTCCAGCCTACGAACTCAAGACCATAACACTCAACTCCTGTGCCTTCCCCCATTCCATAATCTACACTTACCCGTTTTAAAACATAATCCTTATCCTTATAAGATTTGAAGATTTATTCTTTTACAAAAGTTTCTTTTTATCTTCAGAATTTTTTAATTACGGTAAATCTTTTAAAATGAAAAAAAAATATATAAGTAAAGTTAGCCAATTGAAAATTAACTTCAGCTCAGATAACTTTGAAAAACAAAACTAATCCCCAAACCACGGCTCAATGTTTATGCATAATAAGTTACTGCTAAGTAAGAGCCAGAGTTGAAGGAGTAAGTTTGTGTTTCTGGTTGATCTTCGGTTTCTTGAGTATTGGATAATCTATAGTACAATTGAAGAATTTAATTGATCCAAAGGCAAAAATTGCAAGAGACAAAACTTCCATTTACTTTTGCTAGACTTGTAGTTTTATGAGTTTTTTCGACCATGTGCTTACTAAGCATAATGAAAGACCTGCTGACACCCTGAAGCTGCTGGAAAAAACGACAAATATTTCGCAATCAATAAGTAACAGAATTTTAAAATAAATGATAAAAAGCCGGTTCCTTAATAATTAGGACAAATCTCACATTTCAAGGGTTTTCAGTTTGGACAAGAACACTTCGTTCAATATTATAATGAATCTAGATTATGAAATAATGTCCACAGAAAATACGATGCAATATTTTACTTTTTTCATCATTACAAACTTAAATTCTTGATGAGATGACCCGCATCCGATCCGGCTTAATTTATTTTGAAAACTTTGTTGCGAGTTTTGAACAAATGAAAACCTAGTCTTAAGGCAACAGTTTTATGTAACATATAGTGTCTGTTGTTTTTATTTTATCACTTTTTTTTATCAGCAAAATTACTTTTGTCAGTTATAATTGTTTTACGACTTTCCAAGAGGCCAAACATTTTACTTGTTAATTAAAAATTATAATTATTATAAGCTTTATTGTAATACATACATAAACATATATCTAGATAAATATATATATATAATATATGGTATATATATCATATAATATATATATATATTATATATATTTATGTATATTTATATATATTTATATTTATGTATATATATATATATGTTATGGATATATTATATATTATATGTCTATTATATATATATATGTATATATATGATCTAAGATATATATATATATATATATATATATATAGATATATATTTATTTTAGTAATATATATAGATATAGATATAATATATATATATATATATTATGTATATATATATTTATATATATAAGGTATATTTAGTATTATATATATATGTATGGTATATATATAGATATTATTTATATATATATATATATATATATAGATATATGATTATTATATATATATAGATATATATATTTATTTATATTATATATATACTATATAGATTATATAAATATATATATATATATTATATATATATATATATATATAATATATATTATATATTATTTATTATAATATTATTTATATATTATATTTATTAAGATTTATATAAAAAATAATATATTTATGTATATATATATATATATAATATTTACTGTATATATATAATATATATTTATGTATATATATATATATATATTTATGTATATATATATATATATATATATATATATATATATATATATATATATATATATATATATATATGTGTGTCGTTGTGTGTACGATTCCCGAGCAGGAAAAGTTATTTAGGAATATTCCTTGAGAGGTCATGTGTCCAGGTATTAGAAAAAACAGTGACTTCTTGAAATTAAGCTGAAATGTAGAAAAAGATCAGTCATTATATGGCTGTAAGTATTTGGAAGTAAATAAATCTGATAACGGTAACATATGATCTTCCTTTGTAGATGTATGAATCAGTAATCAATGATGTAAAAGAGATAAAAAAAAAACTGCTCCCCATTGTATTAACAGTTGCCCTCTTACTTTTTTCTCGGAAACCATCTCCTATTGCAAGAGAAGGCCGATAGTTTTAGAAAATTAACTCCCACGCCCACACACACACACACACGCGCGCGCGCCTTTATACAAAGAATGGGAGAGTAGGACGTGGGTAACTTCTTTTAATAAAGTAAAAATTCAAAAGGAAAATTTATCAAAAGCACTAGAAAAGACTTATTAGTAGATGGTGTATATAACAAACTGGAACCTTGCACACTGGGAGGTGAAAGGCTTATTGTATTGTTGTACAAGGGATAATGAAAAATCTTATTAAAGTGGTAGGGGAGGATGACAATAAGCAAAGGTTATTAAATGCCTAGATATAGAGTGGAGAGATTGGGCAGCCTATGATAGCCAAATCAGTTTGTGATGTGCTCTGCCCGGCGCCATAGCTATGTGTTGATTATTATGTAAACAATGACCAAATTCATACAATCTAATGGGAAATCCTGTACACTTTAGAATTTGTGTTATCACTGTCTGTGAAGGCTGTCGAAAGATTTATGCACTAATTAATGAAGATAATATGTACTGTATGCAGAAATGAAAATAATAACTTTGCTGGTGTATTTCTTCTACACTTAAGCCATAACTTTTTTGCAGATATGGCGACGTTGCAACAGTATGACCATGCTACTTTCACAGCTATTTTCTCAGCAGTATTTAAAGATGGGTAAATGATATTTGCAACATTTCCCAAGGACAATGTGTACTATAAGAAGAAGTAAAAATACTTATTCCGTCTGCTGTAGTTTTTATACACTTGATCAATAAAGCTGAGCAATTTGACAATGTTACGTGCCTTTCTTACCTCTTAAATTTAGAGCTCTTTATTCATGGGTCAAACTTCATCCACAGCATAATAATATCATAATAGAATAGGTTTAATAGCATAGTCTGCACAATCATTTTATTGGATTTGAAAACCACTATATATGATGCTATTAATAAGGATACAATTGATATTGTAGTTTGGGGGCCTATGTAAATTTTGTCGTTGCCAATACTGATGTATATGCCGAATTGCTCTTTCAGTTTACTTCTTCTTATAATAAATCTGCTTTGATAGCCAAATTGTTGTCTCAACATATTCTAGACTTCAGAGTCTGTTGCAGAAACTTAGACTCGTGCATGACAGGAGGCTTGAAAATGGATAAATGCTTGCTGCAATATGTGTGATCCATACTTTGGCTCTTTATCCCTTCTGCAGTAAATCTTAATCAGAAAATTGACAAAAATCAGTTCTGAATCTCATATTAACTCATGCTTCTTGCACTGGGCTACAGACATTTTTATGGCGTATTTGAACCTATGAGACTACTCACAGATCTTATAAGAAAAGCTATTTATTAAATTATAGAATAAATGCAATTACAATCTGCATTAATTCGTATTAAAACAGTTGTGACTCAGAGGAGAGTATAATGTACATACTTTACGGAATCAAACCAAAATATCTGAACCATTACATAGAAGCTATTTGTACATCCTCAAGTGTAGTTATTACTGTTAAGAACATATATAAAACTATGTAATCTATTACTGTCATACTGACCTATACATAATACAACATAATTTTTACATTGTACAGTCTAACTTCAGCTAGTCTAAAAGAATAACATAGGATTTCATAACTACCCAAGACTTGAGCAGTATTTTATAATCTGTGGAGAGGAACAGATAGAACAAATGAGGATTCCTCAAGATTATGCCGAGTTAGACTTCCTTTGCTAAGATAAGGTTAGGCTATGGTAGGCTACTCTTGGGTTTTTGGTGATCAACCATGGTAGACTAGCTAACTGGTAAAGTTTACTTGTAGACTAGATGATCGTTAAAATGATAGAAAAGTTACTGGTAAAATTGATGAATAACCTACTATACCTTTAAGTGTTCTGACAGATCAAATTCTGCTGAGTACTCTGCATACAAGAAAGTCAGGGAACTTCATTAGCACTTAAAAGTGCAGCGGGCCTAGGGCTAGGTAGGCCTCATTGTAGTACTAATAGTAGGGTTATGATGACTGACAGTAAATGTAAATGCTAATTTATTACACTATACGAATTTAAGGTCAAAATGATTTTAATTAAATAGCTTATTACAACCTTGATAATTGTATTAGCTCAAAAAGCAGGCGTGTAGTTGACTGCAAATTGACTGTGATCTAACACATATTTATTTGATGTTGTTCCAACATAGTTGAAATATGAACCTCTGTTCTTCTGTTATCATGAGTCTATAAGTGACACAGTTGGTGGCCCAGCACTGGGTTTTATGAGTGGCTTTGTTGCTGCCGCTCTCTGCAGTCGCTGCTGCTGCCATTTCTGAGAATCAACGCATAACGATGTGAATGCAATCATCACTTGTCTGTCCAATCTCTCCCCTTTGTATCTATGGTTAGATGCCTTAAGGGATTGTTGAAAGATGAACAAGGAAGATGGAGAAACTAGAAGAGTTCTTAAGGGTCCGTGGCTCATAGAACCTATATAGATTAAACCCTTTAGAATGAAAGGGTTTATGAATAATAAACTGCGGTCTGGGGATTGTGTGATAGCGGCATTGATAATCAATGGATGATTGGGAGTTCAAATGATTTTATGCCGATAAACAAATCTATTCGGTGTAAAATAGCCTATTCAGGAGTTACGGTTTCAAAGCCTGATTAGAAACACGCTTTATATAAGAGATGAATAAACTATAGTACTTAACTAGAATGTAAAGATGTTGCAACAAATTCGGGATTTTACTAGGGGCAAATAAAGGCAGTCAATAGACAAAATGTATTATAAATTGCGTAAGAAAATATAAGTGAAATAAGAATGTTCACAAACTAATAATGCGATAATCACAGAAATTGACATAAAGAAGACTAGTATAAGGAAGTAATTTTCAAAATATACACGAAGAAGGCCTGAACACGCTCGTAGAATGAAATATATAAAAAAAAGGACTCAAAGAACAAGGATATATTTAATAAATCTAGATGAATATTAATTAACCAAATCATGTAAAAAATGTTGAAGAAGGAGGAAGAGAGGAAAACCTAGAAAAGATTGGAGAGGTAACATGAAGTAGGCAAAGGCAAATAAGGACCCTAATACTGAGGAAGTAAAAGAGTATATCTAGTGTAAAGGCGATTAGCAATGTGGGCGCTCGTTTTTGTTTTTTGGGGGACGGGGTTTGAAACACTGCTGGCGAACATTTTTTTTATAGAAAGATGAAGTAGCAAAATTTAAATCGGTTGAAGTGCAAAGGGAGTTCATCAATGATTTAACTGTTAAAACATTAGGTTTTGTTACGTATCGTCCTTTTACCTCATTTGAGTCACTATCAATTCTTATGAACAGCTTCATTTTTAAAGGTATGAAACACGCACACACACACCCGCACACAAACACACATCACACACACCTATATATATATATATATATATATATATATATATATATATATATATATATATATATATGTGTATATATATATATATATATATATATATATATATATATATATATATATATATATACACACATACATATACATCTATATATATATATATATATATATATATATATATATATATATATATATATATATATATATATATATATATATATATATATATATATATATATATATATATATATATACACACACATACATATACATCTATATATATATATATATTATATATATATATATATATATATATATATATATATATATATATATATATATATATATATATATATATATATATATATATACACACATACATATTTAATCGTTAATCATTCACACCACAACAATAAGAATAAGGAAATGATTTTTATACGTAAATTAATATGAACACTGCTACAAGCATACATTGGTATATGTTAATGTAATTTCTACGCAGAAATCAGGATCCAGCTTATACGCAAAATATTTCCATAAAGGTATGGTGATACACGACACATCATTCATTGTCAAGAGATGTGGAAGAGTTTCGAACTAAAACAAACAATTGATTCATAAGGATGAGAAAGGTAAGAGTGAAGGTTTTCATGTAGCCATTTCACTTTTGGGAAGAACCGGCATTCTTCTATCTTGAACAGTCGAGAATATTGCTCTGATAAATGTTACAGAAAAAAATAAAAAAATGTTCTCCTATATCGAATTTTCTAAAATCCTTTGGTGATTTCCATGTGAAAAACGTTTTTGGTAAAACATCAGAAAATATTGAATTTAAATGCAAAGACAAAATCCTAAAAAGATATGATTCCAGACCACTACTAAAGAAAAAAAAACTCATAATAATAAAAGAAATTGTGACGTAGCAATAAAAGTCTTCTTTATAAAAATAATTTAACTCTTAAATAATAATTACTGTTGCCTTCTTTGTAAAATCTGTTTTTTAGGCTAAAAATTCTGGTAGGCATTGCTATTTGGTAAACAATTGCTGATTTTTTAAAATTTTCTCATTAATGAAAAAGTAGCATATTAAAACGGAAACAGCAAGTTAACATAAAATGATAACAGTAATCTTCTCCAAATATCCCATAAAACGCAAACGAATAGCTATACTAATGCAGATAGGCTAAATGAGAAGCACTGAAGAATTCAATAACAAACCAGTATCGAGTATTCACTGCAATTTTTTGGTTTAAAATGCTTTATTCCAGGCTTTATTTACAATTCTCTCTCTCTCTCTCTCTCTCTGCTGTAGGAGCGGTTTCCGTTTCATCCATTCAAGTAGGTTCATCCGCCTGCAGCAGGTCAGTTTTTACCTGTAACTCAAGATACTTCTCATCAGTCTCTCTATCTGTGTGTGTGTGTGTCTCAGCGGTTTCCGTTCCATCCATTAGCAAGTGGGTTCACCTGTAACTCGAGATACGTTCTCATTAAGCTCTCTCTCTCTCTCTCTCTCTCTCTCTCTCTCTCTCTCTCTCTCTATCTGAGCGGTTTCCGTCTCATCCATTAGCAAGTGGGTTAACCTGCCTTCAGCGGGTCAGTTTTTACATGTAACTCAAGACTCTCTCTCTCTCTCTCTCTCTCTCTCTCTCTCTCTCTCTCTGTCCGAATGGTTTCCGTTTCATCCATTTGCAAGTGAGTTGACCTGCCTGCGCGGTTCAGTTTTTTACCTGTAACTCAAGATACGTTCTCATAATTCTCTCTCTCTCTCATATACTTCCACATTCACGCACACACACACACACACACACACACACAAATACACATACCTTCATCCTATTCTAGAAGATTTATACGTACTTAATGAGTATCCCTTTGTTCGTGTTATATTGTTTCAAAACTTTGTTATGTACAGATTTAAGAGCAATCAATTTTTGATATTTCTATCTAATGTAGAACAATTTTGTTTGGATTCGCTTGGATTGGGAAAGTAAAAAAATTCTATCCTCATCTTCATTTATAAATAAAAGAATGTATTTCGCTAACGGTTTCCTTGACAGTATTCAAATAGAAGTTGATTTTGAAAAACGAGAGTGGTGCATAATGATACTGTTATTCCACATCTACCGAATAGAACTAAAAAGAGACAAAGGTTTTGATAAAATTAAATGACAGAAAAATGGTTAAACATGAGAACTCGAACACAAGGCCCGGAACGATTTTCAAATGAAAAATGTACAAAGAAAGAAAATGCGGTGACTGAAAAAGAGTGAGACTACATAGGAAAGGTATTCAAGGGAAAGTTGGGATGAGGGGCACTACGAACCAAGAGAGAGGAACTTTAGAATTTGTTTCTCGAGATCCGGTCAAGCCGAAGAACGTTTGAAGCCCTTGACTGATGAGAACTACATTTATTTCAGCACGAATGTCATTTTCGCTTTCAACAGCACGCTTGTTTTGTTGCTGAAACAATTAAGTAATATGAAAGCAAAGGTTCAATGTCTAGGTAAAATTTTGATTTTTTCTTGTTTTTGTTTTGCGTTGATCACTCAGAATTTATTATATAACAAGATATATACATATATATATATATATATATATATATATATATATATATATATATATATATATATATATATATATATATATATATATATATATATATATATATATATATATATATATTATATATATATATATGTATATATATATATATATATATATATATATATATATATATATAGATATATATATATATATACTATATATATATATATATATATATATATATATATATATATATATATATATATATATATATATTATATATATATATATATATATATATATATATATATATATATATATATATATATATATGAATACATACATACTCTATATATATATATATATATATATAGAGTATGTATGTATTCATATAAGTTGTGCTATAAGAGCTACCTTCTGAAAGGCAACTCGCCTTTGAGAAACTCATAATAAATAAATTTTAACAACGTTTGATTAATTATATTTATTTGGTGACACGTTTGACAGTAGGTCGTGAGAAAAATTACCTCTCCGCTCTCCTTCTGATCTCTCTGGATTGGTTTTTATCTCTTTGAGCTTGTGACTGAATAAATCTCTTATTTCCAGATTACTGGCCCTTGGCGATGATTAATGGCGGCCACACCTTAAGTCTAGCTCGTAGCAGAAATTACTAGGAAACCCCGAAAAAAGAAAGAGAAAGTTGGGTGGATCTAACCAGAGTCAAAGTACATAGGGTCTAATCAACTCGGCAGTATGGACGGAGCTAATACTGTGACGTCACAAGAGTAACACTTCCAGTGCTTCTCCATTGAATTACTTAAAGAACCTTTAGTTTTTATACATTTAATCCATTTCACATGGTGTTTTTGATAAAATCTGGATAAAAATCTGTAAATACGTCACATGATTGATGTTTTTTAATACCCATTTAAAGTAAGTATATAGAGTCTGCTCAATTCAGCAGTGTGCAGAGCTAATACTGTGACCTCACAAGAGTAACTGCGTGCTTCTGCATTGAATTACTTAAAGAACCTTTAGTTTTTATACATTTAATCCATATCGCATGGGGTTTTTCATAAAATCTTGATAAAATCTGTAAAGAGGTCACATGATTGATGTTTTTTAATACCAATTCTTTCATTTAGTCACCAAGCCTTGTTTTATTTCACATAAAATATACCAGTTTCAACACACATAGCTATTCCAGCTTCTCCATATGTTTATTCTTTACTTAATTATTTACTTACCTATATACTGGTTTGCTGTATTTTCTTCAAGTCCATTTTTTATAGCATGACAACTCCTTCTCTGTCTCTCTTTCAGGTAGTAATATTATCAAGATTATGAATAATTCTTAAGAAATATATTTAGTTCTGTCACTGTGTTCATACCTCACTTTGAAAAGCAATTTTTTTTTTATTTATACTTTCCAAATCTTATTATGAATACTAATTGTTATGCAATAAATACAAATAAAATGTGGATACAGGTAGTGTAAAAAATGGCAGTTGCATTTGCACGACTTGACCACAAAAAAGAAAATATTTTTATCAAAAGTATAAGAATTACATCATTTACGATATAAGGTATCAAAGGATTAAATGATGAAAACAGCTATACAGGGAAACACATTTCCAGCAAATTTCTCATTAGCACTTCATATCACATAAATGTACTCCGAACACATAAGTTTACATATAACACAAACTGTATACTTAAAGTTTATTAATTATGCATGCTCAAACGATTATAATATTGTCAGAAAATAAGTACAAAAAGGTATTCATCAGTCTGGCTGGATGTAACTGATGACGTTACACAAGGGGCGGGCTAGATTTCAGATCCCCCATGAACGCTTAATTTTTTATCATTTTTGCATGCGTAGATAATTTTTTCTGTGCGCGATTATGGGTTTGAAAGTAATTGTAATTATAATGTGTCATATACCAATTGAAAGGCATTCTTTGTACTTTATTATGGTTATGTCAAAAATGTATGAAGATGACTAATTATGTAAAAAATATGTAAAATTAAAAAATATTGGTCCGTCTTTAACTTAGAATTCCTCGAAAATTCCTGAGAACACCATATCAATTTTATTTATGCATTATATAGTAAATTTTATCAGCTTTCTAATCCATTTTTCAGTTTCTTTCTATCATCATCCCATAGCCAGATATGCTATGAAACGTGAATATATGTAGGCTGACGGATGAAGTAATTGCGCATTTTTGTGTGCGTAGATAATTTTTCTGTGCGCGCTTGTGTGTTTGAAAGTAATCTTAATTGTAATGTGCCACATATCATTTGAAAGAGCATTCTTTGTGCTTTAACGTAGTATACGGCAACATGTAATAAAAGGAAAATTTATATTTAAAAAACGCCATCGCAAAAATAGGTATATAAAAATGTTATCGTAAATATAGTTTCATAAAGATATGGTCCTTTTGTACTTTTGTAACTGAATACGTTTCACAAGGGGCTGGGGATAGGTTTTAGTACCGCCTCGTAAGCAGACCCTATGTACTTTGACTCTGGATCTAACCATCTAACTGATTTTAAACGGACAACAGCGCTTCTAACTTCTTTCCATCGACCAAACCTCGCTGAATTTGGAGGAGCCTTTAATCTTGGGTAGTAATAGGTAGGCCTGCATCGCCGAAATTCACCAGAGGGCGAGATTCGACACCAACAAAGTCACTCCTAACCCCGGTCCCTTCAGAGCTCATATTCTTCCGTGGCTGTAGACTCAGTTTTAGTATTTTGATTCAGTGTCAATCATCCCCCAACCCTATCCCCCCATTGGTACGACTACAAGAAGCCATCTCTTTAGAATTAAGGTATAGTAAAAGGAATCTGAGATTTTTCAGTCACTTTGCTTTCTTTTATCCTAAACGTTTCCGTTTCGAAGTGCAATTCTCACATAGACCAGACCTGTCATATTAAACTCGTGTCATAAGTTTATTTAATAGTGCTTTATGCAAAGAGGAACAAGCAACAGTGTAGAATTATATGGAGATTTAGAAGGAATTATTACTCCATCTCTTTTCATTTCCTCTATCAAATTATCAACTATCGGTTTCTGGCTTATTGGTAAGCTGTAATTAGGAATAAAAAATTGCTTGGCTCCATTATCTAACAAAATCTTATGTTGTAGACATTTGTTCTTCCTAGTTTATCTCCTTCTACAGCTATAACATTTCTGTATTTCTCCAGCACCTGAATTAACTTGTTTCTGTTTCTGGAAAATCTGTTGTATTTACTTTATGATTTATTTGAGAGTTTGGACATTTATAGAGAAAAATTCTTTTTCTTCTACTGTTAATTGTTAATAGGTATTCCTATGCAAAACAAGGTGCCTGCGTATAGTATTAGTTTATTATCTGAATAGTTTTGGGTATAAGCTTCACAATTATCACCATTTAAGTGGACTAGTGAATTATTCATTCTGAGAAAATCTGGTAATTCATCGTTCAACAAGAGAACATCTTTAGCCCTTACGTTCTCTTTTGCTCTTAAATATATTTTTGTTAAGCATTTTGGATTTAAAGTTACTGCTCTATTGAGTACAAATTGTACTTTATTATCATCAGCTGTGCTAACGCAACATATCTCTTCATCTTCTATGTCTGAAAAATAACAAAGTTCTACATTTTCAGTGGTTTCTATAGTTACTTCTTTTATACTAAATATCCATCAGAATTAAATCCATTTTAAGTAATAACTATGGACTTTTTGGGTTCATTTCCAACAACTATTGGAAGAAACAAACAAATATTAGTCTTCTTAGACTATATAACTAGAAATCATACCTGTAAGAAACAGAGATGCAGCTATAGTAGCCGAAGCTCTGAAATCTAGAATTATAACCAGACATTCATGTCCGCAAGTTCTTCTATCTGATAATGCTGGTGAATTTACTAGTGATCTCTTAAAGAAAACTGATAATCCTGCTGAATTAACTAATGATCTCTTAAAGAAAATATGTGAAGTTTTATGAAGTAAGTGAACAAAAATGGAGTAATTAAGAAAAGTTATCTAAAGGAAAAAGCGATCTGGAAGCATGTAAAGGTTGTGAAAACAGATCCATAGTCTACAAAGATATAGATAGAAACGAATCTTTATTGTAAAATCTTTCTCGTTTTTTTTTTTTTTTTTTTTTTTTTTTTTTTTTTTTGCACCTTTGGCATCCGCGAAAGCAGTACACAACTGTAAGTACTTTAGTCTATTATTTTAACTTTACTCCTTTTATTTATTATTATTCCTAAGTGTTCAAACGGAGAAAGATAACGAGTGGGGGATAGTGGGGCACGTTGAACATATTTTTGTAATTCTCTCTCTCTACAAACATTTTTCTGGAAGAATTCGGTCTAGTACTTACCATAAAAAAGTTCTACCATTACACTAATTATTCTGTGAAGTACATGGGTGTTCTTATAATTTCTTGGGGTGTACTTCAAGGTTTTAAAAAAATCCAAATTGGTTCAATCTGCCCCGTAGGTGGGGTACATTGAACGTACCTAAGGGACAGCTTGATCCATGTTACTTTTAGAAGGAAATATAAACAAAGATGTTAGAAAATATATAAAATTCTATTTATTGGAAGTACAATTTGTTTATTTGTATATATGTAAACCTATTAATTAGTTCCACTTATAAAAAAAATAAATAAAATATCCTCTTCGGTTTCACAAAATCCTTACATAAACTACATTCTTTGACTTCATAAAGCTAATCTCTTTTGGATAAGCTATTCTGCAATTAAGCTAACGAGATCTGCCATCTTTGGCATGGCTCCGTTATAATGGGATTTATAAATCTCACATCTTTGGCATAAAACTGTAATAATTGGGTTTATGAATTCCACTTAAGATAAAATCACTAAACAATTATGGTACAGAAATAATTATCTGTCCTTCAAAAAGACACTGTTTTATCTGAAATTACAGAAGGGATTTGAAAAAGTAAAGAAAATTGAAATACAGATTTAAAAAAGAATAAAAAAAGAGAAAAACAAAACCATAGTAATAACTTATTGACATTTGTATTGCTCCAAGTCCACATCGAAGTGTATCATGAACTACACCCTTTTTGTACCACCACTGCTGACTGGATTTAGGAGTCGCATCAGAATATCACTTCTCATAACTTTGGCCTTGTTCTCACAAGATTGCTTAGTGAATTTACTGGGACATTTCTTTGACTGACGATAAAAACCTACATCATAACAAATTTCACCATTGCCTGTAAATATGTCACCAATCTGACCAACATAAAGTAGCCATTTATTCTTTGAATTAACTGGTTTAAATTTGACAAGCACAAAATCTCCTGACTCTGGTTCCTTTCTTGACTGTTCTCCTTGTCAAATCCTCATCAAAACTTTCTTTATATTCACTCGATTCTCCATGAGGACACATATCTTCATCACCTGTCTCGTCTGAACTTTCTTCCGCAACAGGTAGCTTTTTTTGCTTCAACAATTTTTCCTCTTGCTCCATCATTGCATTCTCTTTTTCTGGGGTGCTTGTGATCAACTTCGAGCCAACAGATTTTCTCTTACAATCTTTTTTTGTTGACAGATTTGTTAATTTTAGCTTAGGAATAGGTCTTAAATCGACTAACTCTTTAAAGCTAGTCTGATGCTGCTGCGATTCATCATGGTTCATTACAGGCACATCTGACAGAACTGACTCTCTTTCACCAATATTTACATCACAACTGTGACTAGATCTGTTTGCATCATTTGTAAACACTGATGCTGCAAGGAAATCATCATCAGAAATATTTCACTGTTAATAGGCCAAAGGCCAGTTTTCTTGAATCCTGCTGAAATGTTTTCTGATGAAAGAGGTCTGTAATAAGCCTTAGTAAAGCACTCTGGTAAGTCATAGATGGATATTCTTTTGCCTGGATGACTTAGGTTCCACTCATTAACAGCCTTCTTATAATGAGTTTTGAAAGGGCCATAGACTGACACGTCTAGTGGTTGCAATTTGTGTGACGTATGAGGCGGGGAAGTTATGATGATAGTCCATGGTCCCGTGCAGCATCAATAACTTCAAGGGATAAGTGACTTTCATGAGTGTCTATGAATAGCATAGCAGGATTATCCTTTGAACAGCCCTTTTCATTAAGCTACCATCAGCTTTGCTTCTATCAGTTTTGGGTTTGTAGTTTCGCACCATCTGTTGGAACCAATAAAAATATCTACAAGCTTGTATTGCTCTTATAATTCACTTGTGCTCATTAATATTAGATAAAACCAGTTTTATAGCAAGTTAACAATAATAAAATGCATGGCGTACTTTGAACCATATGGTGGGGTACATTGAGTCATATGTGCAATGTGCCCCTTCAGTAATGGTTCAAAGTGCCCCATTTTCAGTCCTTAGAAAAACATGAACACCCACCACTAGTATAGGCCTAAACAGACCTAACAAATCTCTCATAAGAATTATCTGATCCGTTAAGTGTACCAGTCATGTGACTGAGGGTATCTGGTAAAGGAATATTATGAGAAAATTGTTACTCACCTCTGAATATTTACATAGGAGATTAAAATCCAAGAAAGGTCCTGTGGTACGTGGTCTCTACAGTTTGGCTAGCACCTTACTGGTCATAAGGCGAGTCAGAGTCATCAACAGAGGGTTCTTGCATGGGAGACATCTAGTGGCAAAATAGAAAACTCTGCTTGAAAAGTTCAATGGTTCAATGTGCCCCTATGTTCAAGGTGCCCCACTCTCCTGCTACAAAATTCATTCATTGCCTCAGAGAAGGCTTGTTGCCAATAGCGCATATATTTTAGCTGTGTTTGCATCTGTATATGTTATCTGCGAGACAACGTATCTCTAGTGGTTAGGAATTAGCTAGGAAAGTGCAGTGATAACTATTGTTAATTGTTAAATTGACGTGAAAATGTTAATTTCCCGCCGAAAGCTTACGATATCCGTTCTAGCTTGGAAATCCTTCTGGCAAGACTTCTTGTAGAAAGCAGCTGTCTTCCCGGTAACCAATTCATTACTTTAACCTTTGAATTCTCTTTTACAAACTCTTAGCTCGTCTGGGTAAATTAGCCTAGTAGCTTGATTCACATACCATCGTAATATTTATCCACATAAGAATTCAATGTGAATAAATAATAACAACGTAAATACGAAACGGTGTTTGCATTCATATGACAACGGATATTTCGAACTGTCCCTTTCGCCAGTACAAGTGCACTCACCACTGTTCACACGCTTCGATAGACAGACTTAAACGTTCGACAGTTCTTGAACACTAATCATTAATCCCCTTTCATTTTCACTCAGATCATTCCATAACGCGAACAATGTTATTATTACCTGTTGTGTTATTGGTTTAATCATTAACGTATTTTCTATGCGGGAAGACATTCTTGAATACCCTTTATGAGAGTAGAATAATATTACTCATGTCACGTAGCATAAGACTTTTATATTGTGAGTGATATACAAAACTTTTGTATTACAGCAACCCATATATTGTTTGACTTACTAATTCAAACCTGAGCCGCAGGAAGAAAGTTTTACATTTTTATATTAAATGTTAAATCATGACTTTTCTTTTGTTCCTTTGGAACTGACACGCATTTTGGCGATTTACCTTATTTTCATCCTGATTTCATTTCCTTGCGTAAGTCTCGCAAGGGGGTAGATACCACACGCCCATTTACAATTAAAAACTTAGGCGCTCATTAGCGCAGTTTCATTTTTTACCGTTACTTAAATTTTTTTCTCTCTCTTTATTATTTTCATTAGACTTTTTCAGTGTCCCGCACACATGCATTGTACCTAATTATTATGTAACCGCTACATGAACATCGGTATCAGCCCGTGTGCATGTTACCCAGTGTTTTCATTTATTATACTTAAATATTACGTAACCGCTGCACGAAAATTGGTACCAGCTCTTGTGCATGTTACCCCGTGTTTTCGAACACCTACTTACCAACTTGTGCAATAGTCGGTTTTGTCCGTGCACAAGTCCATAACGCCTGTACTTCTATTTTATCCTCGTTCCACGCAAACGAAACATCCTGAGGAACTAACAAACTGTTCTTTCAGTAACATAAACGATCCTGTTCTTTATGAACAAAATCTACGCACTACCAGTGCCACTAACTGTTCACTGAACATCCACCCACACTCAACGACGTCCAATTGCCCTGTGTAAGTACTTTACCATTCATCGGGTAAATACTCCTTCATTGGCCTTTCAGCCCTTGGCTTTTCCAAGCCATTTACAGGTATCTGGCCCAGTGCCACGAGCATTATTTTGAATAAATCTTTGTCACACAGGACCAGCAAGCAACTTTTATTCTCTTTCTTATCCCTAGCCTTGGCGACTCCCCCAGTTTCACACACTGAGGACCTGTCTGTCTTGGCCCTTCTTTCCTATTTTCCTGCCTTGGTGGTTCCACAGATTCGCAACCTTTGGTTCCATCTTGGCTCTGCTTTCACAGTGCCACACTTATTCTATGGCACACCATCTTACTTGATACCAGTGCCATTGTGGGCACTCACCATTCCGTGTGATTAAAGCTCAAATGGATCAAGAAGCCAGGGATGAGAGGGAAAGAGCAGAGAGAGAAGCTAGGGAGGAAAAAGAGCAGATCAAGAAGCCAGGGAGGAGAAGGAGAAACTAGCACTAGAAGCCCAGCGTGCCCATGAGCTGGCTCTTGAACAAGCTCACCACGACAGTGCCATGGTACTCGCCCAACATAGAGCCAATCACCCCTCTCCAGCCACACCCAAGTCTGCTCTAAGCAGCATGAGCATGGTCATCCAGACGTGGTCAGAAGATGAGCCCGAAGCATGGCTCAATCACATACAGGATGTGTTTGCCAACTACGCCCCCACTGCAATCGAGATATCGCTAATTCTGAAAAAACACATGAAAGGCAAGGCATTAATCCTACTGCATACCTTGATAACTGCTGAGCAAGGAGATCTTGCAGCAGTCAGAAGGGCAGTCAACAAAGCCTACAAAGTTACATCTGAACACTGGAGACACTGCTTGTGTAGCCTACCCAAAGAAGTTGGTCAGTTCTGGACAGACTAAACATATCACAAAGAAAGAAATTTCAACCGTTGGCTGGAATCCCTTGAAGTCAAAACTCTTGCAGACCTTTCTGATTGTGTGCAATTGGAGGACTTTTTCTATTATGTTCCAAGCATGTTTGCCACTTACATATGTGAGAAACGTTCTACTACTATTGCTAAATGCTGTTTTTTGGCAGATGATCGGGAAACCCATCAGCTCTCTTGACAAGAAAGGTGCACCTCCAAGATCCACGTCCTCAAGAGTCCAGAACAAGAATGGGCCAACCTTTAAGCCAGTTATTTGTAACTTCTGCAAACAGACTGGACATAGCATTGGGCAGTGTTGCAACAAACCATGCAACGGCCAACACCCAGTGACAACTGCTACCCCTTCGATTTTGGATGATGCAATGCCCCCCTGAGCCAGCAGCAAGCCTGCTCCCTTTAACAGAACAGTGCTACCCAGAGACTACAGCTGGAACTATTGCACTGTGTGCAAAGTTATGGACATTCTGCCTTATGGGCAAAGTGCCCAAGCTAGACTGCTACACCTGCCATTGCCTTGGTGGTAGTCACGCCCTCAGCCTTAGGTCCTCCAGCGAAGGTCCCCACCCTCACTGTGGGCACCTCCCACAGATCAAAATACCACCATATGCCACGCAAGCTTTTGAGGACTTCTTGTGTGCACAGATCTCTTTCATAAGAGAAGAACAAATCCCCTTCAGAGCCTCCATCGACAGGCACAACCTCATTACTATAGAGGCAATAAACTGCAAGATGATGATATTCCTACAGTAGACCTGCAGTAATTAAGTATCTTCCTGGAGGTTACAACATGCTCCTAGGACAGGCTTTGAAAGCCTCTACAGCGAGTCCTCCGCAGAGTATTCTTAACACACTGCCAGAGCCGCTTCAGTGCTGAGAAGTGCCATGCTCCATCCATCCTGGATGTTGAGCCACTCCCCAGAACAAAAGTTTCTGTGCCTGGCCCAGAAGCCAATCCAGTGCCAGAGCCCAAACCGCATATTCCCCCAGGAGATCCTCAACAGGGTACACTCTTCCCTCCCAGCTTGGCCCCGCACCAGTGTCGGACCAAGAGTTAACCCCACATAAACCTGAGTCCTCTTCAGACTCCAACGACCATTGCGGAAACTCACATAAAGGTGTAGCCTCACAAAGCATGCCTGAGTTGGTCATTACCATCTGTGAGGCTCCAACGACTGCCAAACCTTCTTCCTCTCCTTCCACATCCCCAGATCATGATACTCTGGAAAATTTTACTATAGCCCAGCTGAAAGCTGAACTAAATGAACTGCGCCAGCAAATGACAGCGATTGTTGGCACCCTCAAAACTCTCATTGTTGAGGCAGCAGGACTGCCTAAGATGCCAACTCCTCCTTTGGATCTGGTGTCAGGCTCCTCCTATACCCATGAACAGGCAGGCTAGAAAAGGACCAAGGAAGAGGGGTACAATCGCAGGTCTTACAGGTAACCTACAAAAGCCACTGGGCTCTCCTGGCACTTTCCCAAACCTGACACAGTGCCCAATTCATCTGGGTGTGATGGCACATAATCCAGAGGAAGTGCCACTTACTCCATACTTCTACTTCTCGCCCCTTGTGTGGGTGCATTCATAAACCTTGAGCCTTCTGTTCCACATTTAAACTGCTTACTAATCACATACTTCTTTCCGAGTACTTGGCACCTTCATCCAGAGGCAGGTG
>NC_061107.1:40033533-40057977 GCF_015104395.2 Macrobrachium nipponense | reverse complement strand
AAAGAAAGGCAAATAGGGAGAAAGGGGGCGAATTGATCGATACATACAAACGTGTAGTGGCGAGTGGCGCCTGAATTATCTTATTCTTGGTGTGCTAATGATCCTGAATAGTATATGAGGGAGCAAGCTCTTTGTTTATGTGCGCCAAGTTTTTTGCCGCTAGCGGACGCTTCGTTATAAATGAGTTTTCTTATCCCATTTGGACAGACAGTCCCACGACACACTAATGGATTATGGAATGCAGCGGCATATTCATCTCTCGTTTTTTTTAAGTTAATTATTTTTTTTAAGAGAAAAAATTTCCCCTTGTGAATATATATAGTACGAATGACCGGCATTCGTGTATGTTAATGGTCGTATGCTTGCTGTCATTATCATTTGTATCACCCTCGTCATTTCTTTTTTCTTTTGTAATCTCCATCATTATCATCAACATCATTATCGTTAGAATTATTTTATCATCTTCGTCATGCTATTGTATTATCATCATCATTTCTACCTAACTTTCTTTAGCATTATATCATCGTCAGTATCATCATCTTGTTGTCAACGTCATCGTTACGATTATCATAATCATTATGAATATCAGTTTCATGATGATAATCACCACTATTCACTATTATTATTATTATTATTATTATTATTATTAATACTCAGAAGTTGAACCCTATTCACATGGAACAAGCCTACAGGGACTATTGACTTGAGTTTCAAGCTTCCAAAGAATTTAGTAAAAGAAAAAACTGAAAGAAGTAGTCTCACTTATTAAAAAAAAACATTAATTAATGAATTGATAAATAGAAAAAAATCATTAAAATGCAAGAATCATCATCATTGTTTATCAGAATCATTATGATTATGAAATAAAATAAAATAAAAAGTTTCCACATAGGTTGGTCCAGGCATCTATGGCATGCATTGTAACTAAGTTATTCCTGTGGCCTAACTAGCCCGGATGCTACGTCCTGTTAACGAAGTTGCAAATAGGGTTTAGCAGTGGCACTTAGTAACGAGAGAGGGGGAGGGGAAAGAGACCCATCCCACTTAATGAAGTGCCAGTGTGTGTATGTGCGGGTTTGTTCTGAGGGTCGTGTTCCGAAACGAACATATTTTCCTACCACTTTTTTTTTCGTCTTTTTTTTTATGCGCTAATTGTAGTTTTGGAATTGCTTCGCGCCGCGAATAATGTGGCGGCGGGCTGTTTAAAACTTTCGTCTTTTATGCTCATTATGCAAGCGGTTTTCCATTTTGAATTAGGCAGGGGCAATCCAGGGTCAGATATGTGTCCTTTTTTTTTATCTTTTTATTTTGTGTGGTAATGGTAGTTGTTCAGCTTTGTTCGCCACCCATTGGTAGATGCGTTTTTTTTTCTATTGGCAGTGGTCGTAACCTTTTACTAAAAAGTAAGCCTGCAAGGCAGCAGAATGCATTTGTTACTATACTTTCTCTCTTCTCCTAACTAGCTTTTTGCCTTCTGGTTTTGCAAATATACCGTTGTTAGGTTTTCATTTCCATTTTTATCATAAATAAATAAGCAGGGATTTTGTATATAATATTATGATGAAGATAAAACATATTTTGAGAAAGAAAATTGATCTTAAATTAAGTAGTATGAAAGATTATGTGAGGTTAAAAATAATGAAATATATGTAAATAAATAAATAAATAATAAAATATTTTATTTTTTTTTAAGAAGAAGTAAAATATATTTTTTTTTGTAAGATAAATTGCTATTTTAACTATTAAGTCGATATTAAACACATTAAATCTGTTGTATTTCAAATAGAGTTTTTTATTATATATTTTATTATTATTGTATATTTAATATATGTGTTAGAATAAGGAATTTAATAAATTTACAGAAAGTAATTATACTATCTCTAAAAAATACTTTTCCAAAAATACCACGGATGAAGTAATGTGTTATTCTAGGAGAAAAAACGGGAGGGAATAGCACCCAACCAAGCACTGAGTAACAGGCTCTTATTATCCCCTCAAGGCTTGAGATTGAACACTTCCTGCTTAAGGCTTGAGATTGAACAGGTCCCTGCTTAATGCTAGCCAAGTGCTCGTTCTTGCAAAAGCAGATCACATGTCTGGGGGATGCGCATAATGGCCCTCTCATGGCACCAATAAAAAAGTTCCTCTGTTTACGGAGTTACAAAGGAATGCATATAGTGCCGGCACATGAGGCGCTCATGGCCTTTAAATGGGAACACGTGCATGCACTCATTCTTATGTACCTCTTTGAGTTTTAAAAAGATAACTTATTATCAATATCATTGTTCAAACAAATATCATTGTAGAAAAGTGAAATGAAACCTGGATGATGTAGAATTTACAGAATTTTATGAAAAAAAAAAGAATTTCATCTTTATCTATTCGTCCGGTAATCTCTATATTTGGATAAAACTTATTTTCTTTCTCAAAATATGTTTTATCTTCATAATAATCATTATATACAAAATACAAAATTATGTTTTGTGATTTTTTTACCACACAATTTAAAAAAATTATTTATTTTTTATGTTTTATTTATAATTGTTTTACTACAATTAAATTTGCCTTATACAACATTCTCTGCTGTATTGATTCTGGGAAGTTATTTGTAGTCTATCTCTCGGCAAAGAAAAACAAAAACAACCAATCCTAAACAGTGCTATTACCACGTATCAATGAAAATCATACAACATAATTATTTAAAAATTTTTACAATTAAATAAATTTACCTTTTCAATATCATAAAATTTACAACAGTATGATTCAATTTTTTCATTCAATGTTTTGTAATAATAATATTAGTGTTATAATATATGATGAAAAATTGTATAAGTAAAGTAAATATAGAATTTATTCATCATTATTATTATTATTATTATTATTTTATATATAGTTTGTTGTGTTGTAGATTAATTAATGTATATATGTCCCCATGATTTTCTTCATCAGGAGTTGCTTAAAATACAATAGTATTCCATGTTATTTAGTTTTCTTTGTCATTTCATTTTTAAAGGTAGTCAAGAATTATTTTGGGTGTGTGGTTGACATATTAAAAAGACTGCCTAAAATTTATTCAGAAATTGATTATCATTATTATTTAATATTGCGACACAACAACAATTATTGTATTTTTTTTATTTTATTTTTTATTTTTGGTAAATAAATCAAAATCAATGTAAATAAAAATCACTTATCCTTTTTATTATTTTTATTTAATTGTAAGTATTTAAGTTAAATAAATATTTTTTATAACAAAAATAGATCATTTATTTAAGTTAAATATCTATATAACAAAAAATAGAATCATTTAACTTAAATTAACATTAAATTCTACAGTTAGACCTAATCGTCATTTTATCGTCGCCCGTTAGACCTAAACGCCATTTTCCTTATTAGTTACAACATATATATATATTATATATATATATATATATATATATATATATATATATATATATATATATATGTGTGTGTGTGTCCATTTTGCAATTAATTTTGCCTATTGTGTACAATTTGCAGCGCTTGATGCCTGCAAATTGTACACAATAGGCAAAATTAATTGCGAAATGTACATATTTGGCAATTATCCACATTTTGCGTAAACATATATATATATATATATATATATATATATATATATATATATATATATATATATATATATATATTATATATATATTCAGTATGTATATATATTATATATATATATATATATATATATATTATACTGTATATATATATATATATATATATATATATATATATATATATATATATATATATATATATATATATATATATATATATTCATATATATTTATATATGATAATTTGGGCTACTCTTACCTAAATATCGCGACTTTTTATATATATTTATATATAAATATATATATATATATATATATATATATATATATAATATATATATATATATATATATCTATATATATATGTATAATATATATATATATATATATATAAAAGTCGCGATATTTAGGTAAGAGTAGCCCAAATTATCATATATAAATGTATATGAATATATATATATATATATATATATATATATATATATATATATATATATATATATATATATACTATATATATATATATATATATATATATATATATATATATATATATATATATATATATATATATATATATATATATATATATATGTATATATATATATATATATATATATATATATATATATATATATATCTATATATATATATATATATATATATATATATATATATATCTATACATATATATATATATATGTATAAATGTTATATAAAAAGTCGTGATACTTAGGTAAGAGTAGCCCAAATTATCATATATATATATAAATATATATATATATTATATATATATATATATATATATATATATATATATATATATATATATATATTTTGGGCTACTCTTACCTATATATCGCGACATTTTAAGAGTGTTTGTGCTACTTTTAGCCAACAGTATCTGGTAACTCTGGCTTGGACCTGGCAGCCATGAGTGTAGCCGGGGGTACTCCCGACTCCTCCTCCACCCCGTCTTCCCCTTCCTCTCCTTATTTAGTACTAAACATTTTGCTCAAGTGGATGACGTTTGTAATCCTTAAATAGCCATGAAAACAGGTAGACTATTAACGAATACTTGTCTATCTACTGTTTAATTATTGTCTCAGATATTACCCCAGAAAATAGCGAAAGTGGTATATAGCACGTTTAGCTTGTCTCCACAATAAGTGCAAAATGTTATCATTGATGAAAAAGTTGTTTATATGAATATGTAACTAAATTCATTCACCTACTGAAGAATGGCCTTGTATATTTGCTTCCATATTTCACGTAACAAATTCAGCTGAGCATTGCATGAAGGTGAGTGTTATGTTCTAACCATTTTCTGCGTTTCTGTCTTCCCATGACTTCTGAGGAATGGTTACAAAGCACGCTGAAAAATATAACATAGAATGTAAAGAAAGAGATTAGCTTTGTCCGTTCCAAGATAAGTTTTTTCAGTATCTTGTCATCGCCTCTACATTAAGGGAGTTCGCAGTCTCTGTGTTGTTTTGATAACATGTAAATCATACTCGCTCAAGGAGTCTGTTTCGTCGAACACGTGTCTTTGTTGAGCAGACTGGTTTCATACGCGTACAACTTTGCCGAAACCACGTGCAGATTTCACAATTTTTCTGTAAAGTTATGTCATATTAGAAACATCTAGAAAGATTACATCATTTTTCGCATGACCAAAACATTTTGTGCCAGATCCACTGTCCAATTTTCATAAGGAAGACAATTTCATTGTTACTTAGAACGCATTGTGTTCAGATCTCTCTCTCTCTCTCTCTCTCTCTCTCTCTCTCTCTCTCTCTCTCTCTCTCTCTCTCTCACGGCACGTTTTCTTTTGATTTCAAAGTAACGTAAAGATTTAATACTACTGAATGGTCACTCGTGAATTTCAGATTTGTTATTTCTTAGAGTTATTTAGCATTGTTTAGTGCTTTGTGTGGAATCTGAACAGACATTTTACAAGTGTGTATTGGCGCCTATTTTTGTGAAATGTTGTGAATTGTGTGGTGAAATTGTGAAACAAGCTGTAGCAGAAAGAAATGGTATACCAAGGTAAAGTGCATTATATTTTTTATTAGTTGCAACTAATAAACTAATAGTTAAAATGGTTTAGAGAACTAATAGTAACAGTGGTTTGGTAAAAATTTAAAGTAATATTTACAGTGGTTTGAAGAATGATTTCAGTTTTTACACATTGCAAATTTTGGTGTATTGTTTTTGTTTCATTTGAAGCGATTTTCATGTTTTGTGCATTTATTCATTTTCTTATTGAAGTGTGTCTTTTTATTTTATATTCTATGTGAGTGGTGCTTTTTTACAATTTTATTATTTTCCACATTTTCGTGTGTTTTCATTTGCATTCAAAATCTAATTATATAACTTAGTTATTTTCATTACTTAATTGTTGCGTATTTAATTGAATTTAACACTTGTGAATTAATTTGCATTTACTTAGAGTTCTTTTAAAACTTTATTGTTGATTAGCACTTGTGAGTTAACTTCCAAATTTTAATTATTGCCTAACACTTTTGAATTTTGATTGAATTAGTTTTCTTGAATTTTGTGATAAATTAATTTTGATTTAATTTTACTTAATTAATTCAAGAATTAATTAAACTTGCTTTGTTTTCAAGTAACAGTAATTTCCCTCATATTGTATGTCACTTCTAAATTTTGAGTTTGATAATAAATATTTGTGTTTAAAATTTGTATAAGTGTTTAATGAGACACCAGTGTGTGTGTGTGTGTGTGTGTGTGTGAGAGAGAGAGAGAGAGAGAGAGACAGTGAGGAGAGAGAGAGAGAGAGAGAATGAAAAAAACTGACTTTTTATACTAAATCCAGTAAATAAAAGAAAATATAGAGTGGTAATTGAGCTGCTTTCCTTCAATTTACTAGAAGTGACATAGAACCAGGGAAATACTTAGACTTCTGAAATCAGGGAAATACTTAGAGTTTTAAAGTTATTTATGGAGTGATGCCCTTTAATTAATTTAATTACTTACAAGATTACCTCACGCCTATTTTGATGAACTTAGTCTGATTTTCTGCAATACTGGCAAGTTGTTTAAGGGATCACTGTTGCCTTTAGAGTATTCAGTCATTTAGTACCTGTGATGAAGGTTCAGGTGTGTGGCTGTTGTGAGGTAACAATTAATGAATGGTAAGTGTAGTAACCATATACTTGGCACTTTGTCACAATATATATATATATATATATATATATATATATATATGTGTGTGTGTGTGTGTGTGTGTGTGTGTGTGTGTGTGTTTTTTCATAAGTTCGTCTCCTATTATGGTTCCCATCTGAAGCAATTGTCTTATTTTTGGGGGAAACGACTTTGGCAAGGGTAAGGAGATAATCTTTGGATATCATTACTTTATGGTGGCGCCGTTACAGTCTATTCTTGTTTGTGCAAGTCTATCAGAAATAAAAATCGGACAGGGACAGAGAATTATTGAGACATTTCCTCCGGTCATTTTCAAAAATTAATTTAAATTTCCTAATGAGTTTCCTAATATGCAAAAATTTATATATTAAATATATATATATATATATATATATATATATATATATATATATAGATATATATATATATGAATTTCTCTTGGGGAATCTACGTTAATCTGTGGGTTAAACTAAACAGAAAATCACTACAACTCACCTTAAATAACGCAAAACCTCTGCCCTTGAGATGAGGTAAAAACATCTACAATTGATTACGGCTGAAGGCCTGCTTCAAAAAAATTAACTTAACTAATATTTTAAGTATAAAATCATATAAATGATTAGCGTAAGTAAAGTCTCTCACTACAAGATAAAAAACAATGTGTCGGGTTTTCATCAAGAGGACCCAATAGAAGCCAACTTCCAAGGGGGCCGTAAATAGAGGGTGCTGTAGTGAAGCCAATATTGCACACAAGCTGATGCACAGAAACCACTGCTGACTAACTCATAATCTGCAATCGGAAACATATAGGATTACTTTTCTGGAATGAGGCGGCTGATTAAGGAATGTAAGAGTTCCATAGACGGTGCCTCGAAGTGAACTCGATTATGGTAATTCACAATTTAACAATTTACATTACACTTAACTTAAATGCTTTGGAACTTGTAACACTGCAAATAAAAAAGCAGTACAGGTCTCATTGCAGGTATGTCGCACAATGAAAAGTATACAGAAAAACAGTAATAGTCTAACAGCGACGTGAATGACTTAAATTTTAAAATCTAGCTCTTTACCAATGTCAGGAGCGTTGTTTCTCGTACTTCAGGAGGTCACCCATGTTGACGGAGAGGTTTGGATGGTGGGGTTAAGTGAAGTAACTCACTACGAAAATATACTAGTCCCAGTGTAGCCACTTGCTCAAGATATGTCAGTTTAAAAGAAAGGGGTAAGAACATGAGTCCTGGACGAGCGTCCAACGAATTCTAATAGTAAGCCTGCCGATTCAAAGCTTTTTATATTCTATGGAGATTTCGAGGGTCTTGCGTAGTGGGCATCTCGGCCAAGCATGGTGAATTCGTGGCCCAAGTTCCAAGATGGCAGCACATACATGCTTGACCTTTTTACTCTCTGGCACCTGGCTAACCTCGGGCAAGGATTAGCATTTATCACGAGTCCACGCCGGAAATCAAGGTTTGTCGGCAGTCAGCTTGAAAGAAGCGGAAAGATGATTAATGTAGTTTGTCCATAGAGTATTTTACAATAGCAGATGAATGATCTAATATTATGTTACATTAGGATCTATTGACTTGTAAGATAGCATGGGAGAGTTTACAGTTGACAATACACACACACATATACATGCACACCCCCACCACACATCACACACACATTATTATATATATATATATCTATATATATAATTATATATATATATATATATATATATATATATATATATATATATATATATATATATATATATATTTAAAGTATAAAAAGCCCGTTAAAACACTTTTGCTTAAAGCTAAGGACTATGTTTCGGTAGTCTAACTACCACCCTTACCGAGCAGTTAATGACAGAAGTTACATTGGTGAAATATATAGTGGACAAAATACCCATAGGTAGGTTCTGTTGATTGTCTTAATCCTCTTCATTGTTGCCTTAAGAAGACATTATCTATATAGTCAGAATCCCGGGCGCCCTTGGAAAGGTTGATCCTATTATCTTGTTTAATCAGTGAAGACTCTACCATTTTGGCATTTGTATCGACAGCCCAATCTTGCATAAAATTCGGGATGAGTTTCAATCCATGGTATGGTTCATATCATTTATATGATGGAAAATTGCTGAACTGAGCATTTATGTTGAGCTAATCTCTCCGAGAAAGATTTACCTGTTTATCCGTAGTATGGCTTATCACTGTCTCTACAGGGAATAATTAATGATTCCCTAATGTATTTGGATATTAGAAGATGAAAGGGTTGGTGGGGCCTCAAATTTGTGTGATCTCTCATAAATTGTGCACCTGAGGTATTATGATTTGAGTATTTTTCCTTTTCTTTGTTTTCTGTGGCTTTATAAAAAAAATGTTCTTTGCTTCATGTATGGCTTCTTCTATTATGTTCTTGGGGTATTTTGACAAGATAAGTTGGTGTCAGATTGATTCAAGTTCTTTTTTAAGAAATTCTGGGGAGCATATTCTCAGGGCTCTATGGAATAGGTTACTTACTATACAGAGTTGAACTGAAATGTCATGATAGCTGTAGACATGTATATAAGAAAGTGAGATTGTCGCTTTTCTCAGGACAGGGAATTTGTAGTTGCTATTAGTTCTGATGATTAAAACATCTAAAAAAGGGATTTGATTATTGTTGTCCCATTCTACCTTAAATTTTATGCTCGGGACTAAGGAATTTAATTTTTGTAGAAAGACATCAAAGTTGCCCTACTCACTTTTCTAGTGTGTTAAGATGTCGTCTACATAACGAAGCTAAATCATTCATGTAAGTTTGATAGGGGAGAACTGAAACGACTCCCCATAGTGCAACCGAATTTTCGGCAGTAAAAACTTATCTCCAAAGGAAAAGACAATATTAGTGAAGCAAGAGCTCTACAAGTTGCACTATTTTATTCTACTGTATGGAGAAGTGGTAAGCAAATGGCTCAAGTTTATTTTTGAGGAACGTTAATACTTCATTATGGTTACTTTTGTGAAAAGGGAGTCTACATCTAGGCCGAGAAGTTTTACATTATGTACGGGGATATTGGCCGCAAAAGTCTTCTGTATATTATATGACTAGGGGAAAAAAAGTTCCTAATTTGGGGATAGTAACTCATCTAAACCATTTTAAAATCTCTGTAGTTAATAGTTCCAGCATATAAGAATATTGGAACACAATATGAGGCCATTGAATAATGTAATTTGCGATTGATTGTCTATATATATAAACTATAAACTCACTCCACAAACTAGATATTATAATCACTAGATCAGATAAAGACAGTGATTTTTTTAAATGGTACAGCTACCTATGAGAAATTAGTAAGAAACCCTAGATATATCCCAATCGATTTCTTCAGAAAAATATGAAACATCGGTAAAAAAAATAAGAAAAAATATAGAAATTTTTGAAAAATTATAAGCAATCGATCCAAAACTACCCTACTTTCTATGACCTCCCCCCAATTTCATAAAGACAACATCCCATTCCGTTCCTTCCCATATTCTTGTGTACTTGAGCTTTTAAACTACAGAATTTCAACGCATAACTGACTTACTGTCTCCCTTTTTAGGAACCTTTTCCCTTGGTCACATAAAACATACAGAAGACTTCAGGAACAAATTTAGATCAGCCAATATCCCCATACACAACGTAAAACTTCTCAGCCTAGATGTTGACTTCCTTTTCACAAAAGTACCCGTAAAAGATGTACTAACGTTCCTCAAACACAAACTTGAGCCATTTGCTGACCACTTCTTACATTACAATTGATAAAAATAATGCAACTTGTAGAGCTCTGCTTCACTAATAACGTCTTTTCCGTTGGAGATAGATTTTACTGTCAAAAATTCAGTTTCAGTATGGGGAGTCCGCTAAGTCCAGTGTTAACAACCTTATATATGGAGTATTTCGAAACTGTAATTATAAACCCTATCAAACCTGCAGATATGATTTTGCTTCATTATGTAGACGGCATCTTAACATACTGGAAAAGTGAGTGAGGCAACTTTGATATCATTCTACGTAAAATTTAAGGAAGAATGGGAAAACAATATCCAAATCCAATTTTTAGATGTCGTAATCACCAGAACTGATAGCAAATACCAAATCATTGTCTTCAGAAAAGCGACATTCTTAATTTCCTACATTTTTACAGCTTTCATGACATTTTAGCCCTGAGTATTTGTTCCCCAGAATTTCTCAACAAAGTACTTGAAACAATCAGAAATCAACTTATGTTGTTAAAATTCCCCAAGAACACAATAGGAAAAGCCATACGTAAAGCAAAGAGCATTCTTTACAAACCCACAGAAAACTAAGAAAAAGGAAAAATACACAAACAAAATCGTAATTCCTCACGTGGACATTTTACGAGAGATAACAAAAAACTTACGCCACTCCAATCCTTTAATCTTCACTTATGCAAATACACTACGGAAACCATTAATTAACGTCCAGCAGAAACCAGTTTGCAAAAACATAGGAGTTCATGGAATTCCTTGCAGGGACTGTGAAAAGTTATATTATGGATACACAGGCAAATCTCTCTTGGAGAGATTAACTTAACATAAACGCTCAGTTAGATATGGACAGAATAGTTTGGCAATTTTCCATCATATAAATGATATTAATATGAAGGATGTTTCATGATGGGATTCAACAAGGATACTGATATCAGCTGCCGGTTGAACTTCAGCCATAGTACCTCGTTCTTGTAAACTCAGTTGCTCCTCTTAAAGACTGCACTTGTATGACTGGAACCAGCTTTAAAACAATGTAAGAAATTTGGGAAAGTTGAGGACATCTGGCAACGTTGTTCTCGTTGATGCAAAATTCACGGAGACATTTACGTTCGAACAAGGTACTTGCTTCCAGGTCTACAGTCATGTCAATGAATTCCTTCTCCAGGTGTAAGGCAATATCTGCATTCCTTATTTCAACATCAAGCGGAGTTAGGATCCACCGTGGCATGTTAATATTTTCCAGGTCTTCAAAGTGTACTTTTCAGTATTCAATTAAATTCTCCAGATAAGTCATGATGACTGGGGAGTGGTGGTGGTTGAAGCGAGTGTTGCAGTCTTTGTGGAAAAATTCTAAGATTTTTAAGTGAAAAAATCATATGATTACAAAATTTCGACGAGAATTTCAATTCGGAGGCTTCATTGGTCCTGCACACTCCAGCAGCAAAACATTCACCGACCCGTTAGTTATTCTTCGACCCCCTTTTCGACGGCCTGACTGTTCATAGACCCCCTTTCGTCCCCTTGACTGTTCATCGGTCCCCTGACTGTTTAGCGAACCCTTGGATTGTCATATTGACCCCTGAAGGTTAAATATTGACCACTTTGAGAACCCACTGATATTTTTTAGGATTAGCTAGATTAAATACGGACATAAGCATACACGCAGACATTACTGAATGATGACATCGTTGACTTGCAGTTTTAAACAGCTCACCATATCACAGATTTACCTCTCTGAGAAAAGTTATTTTCTGTTGCAACACCAATATTATCGAGCGGTGGAACGCTCCAGTTCCAAACGATTGTCGCGCTACATTTGGAATTTTTATTTAAACACGTACAATGAAGCCACGTTGATGCCAAATATATGTAGACAATGCTTGTTCTGGCTTTGAGTATGAACAACGACTGTTTTTTAAAGGAATGCGCTTTGGAAATGTGTTCAATTCTCGGTTATTCTTGGGCGATCGGCGCTTTTATACTACTGAGCCCCACTTCGCTAAAATGACCGTTATGGCTAACGTAAATATGTATTTACACTACCATGACATAGTGGAAGTATAGTATACTCGAACAATGTTGCCATGTTTGTGTTATTCTATTTTCTCATAATTGTATTTAATTATCCTGTGTTTCGTTGAAGGGATGTGAGATTTAATTGAAAAATATCAAAAGGTTAAAATTCTAGACAATGTGAACTAAGCGCAACGGGGAAAATTGTGCAAGCGGGTAGCGTATGTTCAAACTGTTTTTATTTATTTATTTATTTATATTTTTTATTATTTATTTCTTCCACAAGGCTTTGACGCACTGTGAGAGAGAGAGAGAGAGAGAGAGTGAGAGAGAGAGAGAGAGAGAGAGCTTAACCGTTTTTATATGCTGAAGTGGGAGATATTGTTTTGGTATTAAATATTAGAGATTTAAATTGTCTTCAAGTCCTGGCACTAAAATCTCCTCCAGTAAAACTCAGAGCATTTTATGTATCTTAATTAAATCAAAGTTTTATTGAATCTGCGACCCACCAATCGACTTTGTGTATTTCTCATAAAGAGAAGGTACATTCTTCAAATCTATTTCAATAGTATTTCTACGTCAACGCGACTCATAAATCCTTTGAGGATTTTTTTTATAATAACAGAACCAGTGTGTAGGGACTGAATGATACTTGAAGTTACGCTGTCTTTAATAGTTATATGCAGCAAATAAATGAATGCCTTTTGACCGTTGTCTAACTGATCAGTGAAAGTTAAAGGCGTTTAAAAAAGACAAAAACAAAAACAAAAAAATATTCGTTGAAACATATTCTAAACATTCATCGCGTGAATATGACTAAGTTGACGAGAATTTGTGATAAGTAATACAATCTCTATTCAGAGAATCAAAAGAAAGTTCATAATTAAAAGAAGAACTTAAACTTGATATTGGAAGCACCTTACGATAACTGTTACATTCAAACATCATGCAATAATTAATACAACATTCAAATATCAAAGAAGCCTCTTATCACACAAGATTCGATTTCTGTAAGAAGGTGGGAGTAAACCGTTGTGAATATCTCATAAGAAACCAAAATCTTACTATAATGGGCGTTATGTCTGTCCATCCATCCGTCATTCAATCACGGCCATATAGCCAGTGCGATGGGCATGAAACTTGGCATGGTTATAGTGGGACCATTAAGATGGTTTATAATGGGGTTTCATCCTACCATCCCCCTCCCCCCCATCTCCGAAGGGGGTGGGGATAAGAAGGATTCTTTGAAACGGAGCTAGTTCTACCCGTAAAACGGGCTGGTTTATGCCCATAGACTTAGTTACTCTACGAATTTATCATACATAATATCTGTATACATGTTTGCTAGTAATAGTAATGGTGAAATGTAGGAAAATTTAAATGTTCATACATGATTAGAGAGAAAATCAACTTGAACAAAGATATCCAGAGTCAAATTAGTAAAACCATAAAGAACCAAAGCTACAAAGTCAGCGAGTTAAAGGTAAAGTCAGAAAGATCAAAGGGAGTTCTTCAACGTGACTAAAAAGGAACCCCTTCACTGGCCCTATGCCAAAGACCGCCTACAATTGTAACTCGGGGGAAAAGGGGGAAAATGATTCCAAATATAAATGAAAGGGAATTCTTTCTTTTCTTCATAGGTAAGGGTGCGGTAAAACTCCATTTTCCCCTTTTATTTCTCTGCGAGAGAATATTCATAAGAAGACAAAATGATTATCCTGCCACAATAAATCCCTTATGACATTGAATTAAATTATCATAATTTACGTTAATTTTAATGATAAATTATGATCATTATTGATATAATTGTTGATTACCTCTATAAAATCAACAATGAAAAGTTATATCGGTCATTTTTATAAGTAGAGTTTCGATGTTTGCAGCCAAAAACGACTTCCACATCCTTACATGCACAGTAGCTCCTGGGTAAGACCAGTGTTAACGCATGCGGTATTTCTTCTTTTGGCATTCGTTCAAAGGGAAATTTCCCCATTGATTCGTTCGATTCTTCTACGTTTTAACTTCCAAATTCACTATAGCGATTGCTTCGTGACCATACTGTTATGTATCCCGTTATAAAGTTAGTTTAAATGAGGTCTGAAATAATTGTTGGGTAGTTAGGCAACACCATCACTACTTTACCATAGGAACAACCACCCTCGTCTCTCTCTCTCTCTTCTCTCCTCTCATCTTTTCTTTCGTTTATATGAAATAGTGTTAGAAACATCCAAGTCATACTAGAAAAAACCTCGAGAATGTTTGCCACTGCAAGGCAATCATTCTCTACTCTCCTCTCACTGCTCTCTCTCTCTCTCTCTCTCTCTCTCTCTCTCTCATATATACAGAGAAATATTTAGTGTTGCCTCTTTTGGAGTAAAAATGAAAATACCATAATTAAAGTGCTTAGTGTGGCAGAAAGATGAAGGACAACAAAGGAGATAACTCCTGCTGTGTCAGGAAACAACAGAAAAGAATAAAAAATATATAAGTCCTAGGATTGCGTGAAGTGTATATAGTAAATAAAAAAGGATGATTTATTCAGAAATCGACGACTTGCAAAAGAAGAATGTAACGTATTATTACACCGAAAAGATAATATAACCAGTAAAATAATACATAGGGAACACCTTACTAAAATATTCAGCCGAAATTCATGCATGATGAAATTAGAAAAAAAGTAATTTTGGGGTAAAGCGGAATTGGTAATAGACGCAGATCAAAGAAGGTCAGTTTTATAGAATGTAAAATCAAATTGAGGAAGAATGGTAGAATAGTCTTAAAAATTTATACGAGTTAGTGGTTTATGTACGATAAAAAATATATAAGGACGTGTAAGTATACAGTTTCTTTAAATCTCATGGATCAAGCCGGTTATATATTAGTTGTTAGAATGGAAACAGAAAGTCAAAAGAAATAAAGGAAAAATGCGACAAGTGGATCTAAAATCCCTTGAATCCTGATGGTGACCACGAGTGGAAGTGAATGTTCGTAGTGACAGTGACTCCTGGTACAGTTTGGGAACCTAAGAAGGAAAGGAAGAAATCTCAGAGAGAGAGAGAGAGAGAGAGAGAGAGAGAGAGAGGAGAGAGAGAAAGAACACTGATATTGTAATAGGCCAGAAGGGAACTTTCCGTATGGGGAAAAAACTAGCAACTCTCTCAAGTTGCAAATGAAACTGTGCATTCTAGGGGAGTGGAAGATGCCTACTATTACATAATGAAGCGAAGGACGCAGTAAATATGAAAATATAGAAAATTAAAGAGTATAATGTTTCGGAGTTATATGTCTGCGTATATAAAAAAAAATCAAAACAATATCTCAGAATTCTCGTAAAACTACAACATATATTGTAGGATTTAGTGGTGTCTTCTACAAAGCATATAGTAGGTCTTTAAACTGCAGTAAAAATTCATATTTAATCTCCATCATGGCAAATAAAATGCTATAATTTGCAGTGTTTCAAAGGAAGTATCACCGTTTTCACCGCATCTTAATCTTAGCTAACAGATTGGCAACTCACAACATGCACATAATTTGGACTTGGAGAGCAAACAGTCGACAGTTCACTTTGATATAAACCATCAATTCATCGGATGTCAGACTTCCGTTCTAACCTTAGATACAGATATTCTGACTGATCCCTTCGGACTGGCCGATACTAAATATTCTGAACTTCCCTTGGTAAATTCCCTTAGTCCAAGTTAAGGAAGTCTTCACTAGGCTATATCCCTATAAATACCGGTTTCTTGATTTATACACACTCATTTCCTTTTTCCATTTGTAACCTTTTGTGATTACGCGCATGAATCAAAACCGATATGGATAAGAACGTCTTGCTGTGTATTTGTCTGTGAATAGAATCTTTAAATACTGGATAAACATGCGCGTGGCCAGCATAGCACCTACTGCCTAACGTAACTTGTGTAGTCTAAGAAATCATACATTTTTGTTTAACTTTTAACTCGATATTTCAGTGCATTTGATAAAATTATCTTATTCCAACCTAACCAGTATATACTGGCATATAAAACTGACGTTCCTCATTATATTTAACCTGTTACCAAATATTCCATTACACGACCCACAACAATAGTAAATGTCTGAAGCTCATTCGCGAATCTTTTCCAGTTTTGACTTTATCACTTCTCTTTCATCGTACATATAACGATTTTTTACCATTACACATTATTCGCATATTAGGGGACTGTTTATGGTTACCCGCTGTTGTGTGTAATATGGAATTAAGACTCCCTGAACATCCACGACACTGTGTCGTGGATGTTCAGGGATGTCCATTTCAAGACATTAAGCCCTTTTAGCTTCAATGTCATTCCGCTCTACTTGGAATGTCCATTTTGTAAAGAATTACAGGTCAGTTAATTCTCCCCAAATTTAAGAACGGTAACGATTACTATTTAATGTGGGTCGTTAATCATCTTTGACTTTAGTTTACAATAATATGTAATACGATTGTTCATATAGTTTCTCTTAGTTAGCAAGGGTTTACTTTATTTTCATGCATACGTTGATATAAAATTGCAATGCTTCATAAATAATCTGCGTTCATTATAAAAATAATTGAGATGACTTTCATGAAGATTTGTATAAAGTTCAGCTGTACCATCATTCACGCATTTTATCTGCGCGGTACTCCCGATATTTGGTCTAATTGTCACATTAGGAAGACTTGAAATTTGTCTTTAAGAATTGAGTTCTGTTTCAACAGGTGTATGTATATCTTTTAGAGATAAAAATGCGAATAAATTTTACCTAATTTTCTGCAATTTCATGAAACCGTCCTTTTTCATGAAACATTTTTTTCCATACTTAATCCAACAATTAAAGTAAAAGTTACACACCAACACACAAAACGATTTCGTATCTATTTAGTTACAATACATTACAACGGAAAATGTGAAAACATTAGTGGCGCATTTTTAGTTGCATTTTTTATGCAAGTCATAATTATCTTTTTTCTCATTACTCGTAATGAAGAAAAGCAACTGGGCAATCTTGCTTATTTCGTTTTACATCATTTGTTTAATAGCAAGTAATCTGTAATAACGACTTCAGTTATCTGGATGGAAATTTTACAATTAATGCAAATCACCTGGCCAATAATAGCATTTGCAAGAAAAAGAAAAAGCGCATGCTAACCATCAAAACCTCTCGAAATACTACTTCAAAGAATTATTCAGCACCTGAAAATATTCGACAACAAAACATTGAAAAGAAAATGTTATGAGAGGGTTCGATGCGGTTTATATCGAGTATGATCATTCCTTTTGTGTTTCATTTGTCGATAAGATTTTGTTTAGTTTTGTCCTGCGTAAATGAAAGTGTAATATAATAAGGTAATTTGGCTCATACTCGGGAAGAGACTCCAAAGTATTTATGATTCTAATTCTACTTGGAAAGTTCTTTTGGATAATGTATGCAGTATCTGTCTATTAAAACTACCTGAAAAATGAGTCATTGACGCTATAAAGTGAGGTGAAAATTATTCATGGATTTGCCGTGGATTCGTATGCAATGGAGGAATGCAGGGGTTCCCAGTCTTTACAAAATGACGAACACCCAGCCGTTTTCTGGATAATTAAGATACCATCATAATTTTAGAATTTGCAAAGCAGGCCAATTACTGAGATTTATTCTAAAAGGCACGGGAACTTAACTCGAGCGTTTATTTACCAGAATATTATCATTACCAAACATGCATCTTATAAATGTAGAAATGTATAATAGTATACGCAGGTGATGTATTTGCATTTTAAGATGATGTATTATTAAAACTACTGAATTTTTGTAAGATTAATAAAAAAAAAACTAATGTTCAATCATTTTATGGAACCATTTTCAAAAAAATAACTCGAAATTTATTAAAACTAAATTATCATGAAGTAGAATATGTTCCAAAAAGTGCGCAACATACATTTAACCATTTTATTTATCAATAATTAGAGATAGGGTATTTCAAATTTCCATGCTGCAAAGAGTTTGCATCCTCTTTTTAATACCTATTATGTGTTTTGTAATTATGCAATTTTTCACTTCGTCTGTTCTCTATCTTGCCATGAGTTTGAGTTCACATTGCATCATTAGAAATGTTATGGAAATTCCTTTAAATGGGCACCACAGTTCTTTCACTATTGTCAGCATTCATAATTTACTTTTTCATGTAATGAGTTAGCAATTAATCCCTTTCAGGTATTAAACTTTATTGAACACTTGTAAAATGGTTGCTACTTCAGTTCAATTTGGCTTCCATGGCCTTTCAATATATACCCCTAACAATCACTTTTACCCTTATTCATAGTCCTCATCATCTATAAATTCATACTCCTTTTCATATTAAGGCTTTCTGTCCCCAACTCACTTCGATAATCAAGTCTTCCTCCCATCATTCATTTTATGCTTCTGTTTTCATATCTTCATATCACTTCGTCATACTTACATTCATTTTATTTTAGTCACCCGTGTCGAATGTTCTTATGAGATCTTCTCCTGTACATGGAGCACTGCAGTCATCTACTTGGTTAAACAATACCACCACATAGCAACTCCTCACGAGTGTTCCCATCAACTTGTAAGTCTTTTTTATATCCACAGATTTTTTTAAATACAGACATTTTATGTAAGATTTTATCGTCTGAAATGTTTCCCTCGTGATCCTCACCAGAGCCCTACTGTTTAATATTTATGGGTCCTTCACAGGTCTACTGTTATATTACTGTGAATCTCTCACCTGCTGAAATTCTCTTTGTCAATCACCTCTAAATTTGTCCTTCAATTTTTTTTCTACCGAGGCAACATTTTCTTCTTGATTATCACAGTCAGAACGTAGTTTTCATTAGCGCTTCCTTAATTACTCTTTTCTGGTGTCGATATCAATATCCTCATTAAATATCTTATTATTCTTACTAATTATTTTTTTCTCTTCGAAAAATAAATGGAACAAATATTTAATGTTTTGTTTCATCCTTACCAGGACTTCCCTCTAAGAATTCTCATTTGCCGTTCACTCTAATTCCCTCTTTTATCAGTACTAATAAAGAGTAAGACTATGCAGAAGAACCTTTCACTTTTCGTGAGCAAAAATGCTAAGAAATAATAAAAATCAATATTCGTCCCTCAAGGTACAACGTACAAACATTAATTCAGTACAATAATTAGAAATTTAAAGTTCCCCCTCCTCGTGTTCTTGTTGATCGTGTCACTTATAGATTCTGATTCTTCGGTGTAGGAGATTTAAGACCATTTTTTATTCTTCTTCTTCTTATATCTGATCCCCAGTACGCTTGGCTAGCGTTAAATACGAAGACTTGTCGTTTAAAACAAAGTACCTCATTATTTGACGCCATCCAATTCCAGCATCAATAAAATGCTTTTTATGATCCGAAATCATAATTTCTCTGACGAATATCCAAAACTTTTAAATGATAAATCTAAGAGATTTAATCAACATCTTGTGATCTTGCATATTAATAAAAAAAATTGTAATAAGCATTAATGAACACTACCTCATTAGGTCCCAGAATAATAATTCATGTAATTAACTGGGGTCTCTTTCATTTAACGTAAAATATTATAGGAAATATACCAATTAAGGAAATTATCTTACGGAGATAAATGTAAGGGGTTTGATGTCATACCTACCCCAGAAAACCCACTTTTTCAACCTCATCGAGGCGACCTGACTCCTCTGATCATACGTCCCTAACTTCGGTTCCAGTTAAGCCGTGCCCACCCCCTCTATAAAAAAAAAAAAAAATATAGGAGGATATGTTTCTGGGACGTTTTGCGAAAGAAGGGCATTATTTCTCTCACGTTTACTGAAAGATGATGCGCAGCTTACATTCATATCGTGTCTCGAACTCACCCAGTAGTTTTCGTTAAATATATTTATTCCAGGAAAAAGTTCTAGATTGTTTTGCTGCCGAGTCAGAAAAATAATTAAAGTTGGATTAATTTCGTAAATGTGAATATTTATATTGAAAATAACAAAATGACGATGTTTCTTTGTCACAAACTTCCCGTTTGCTAAGACTTGAAAAATAAGGCTTACGCTTCAAAAACAAAACATCTGATAAAATCCGTTCTATAAATCATTCCCAATCGTTTCTTAGTTAAATGGTGGAAAGAGCTGTCCGGTAATGATTTTTTTTTTTTTTACCACAGAACATTATCATCTTTGTGCGGGTGAGCTCACGGACAAACTTGGAAGGATTCTTTTGACTCATTTCCTTTGTTAGCCGTCAGACATTCAATAGGAATCATAGTTCAAATAATAGTTTATGAAAAAAATGGAATTTATACTTTCCATTGCGTGGCTCCATAATCCACGTACCATAATCCTTACTGGAAATTATCCTAATTTCCTTTCAAAACTACGAGTATGCATAATGGTATACTACATAATACAAGTGTTTTATTATTTTTTATCGCATTTGAAAAATATATACTTTTTATGAGAAGAAAAATAATCAAATACTCTTTATTTAATCTAAAAAAAAAAAAAAAAAAAAGACAAAAAAAAATGCATAAAAAAAAATCAAAACACTTGATAAACTTCCATTCTTTATCGATAACTGTTACTTATGCAGCCTTCATTTTCAAAGTTATTTTATCTTCAATACTACGTATATTTCTTCGAAACTTCCTCTGAAGTCTTTTGCCTCATCTCTTTTCGTCTATCTAAACATATAATTTCAACAACCATGTAAAATTATAGCTTAATCTTAAGATGATTGCGTATGAAGATTTCAGTCTTAAGTTAACAAACAGACGACGTGATCTGCCGCATTTCGATTTCTCAATAAACTTGAAGTGTCATGAAACTTACTTATTGTTCATTATTACAAACACATTTGAATCGACAGAACATAAAAGAATAATAACAACAACTGTTAATAGTCACGGGGAAATAACTAGCGGTTCATTTTTCATGGATTAAAAATCTTAACGCATATTGCCCCACTTTAGATATAAAAATAAAAATATAGTTAATTTAAAGTTTAAAATTTTAAATGCAACGTTGATTCAAGTGAAAACCATGTGGCAACAACTTCACATCTAAAATTCTTTATATTACTGATAACTGTTAGTCTACTTCTACGAGGTAAGCACTCATTCTTGGAACATTAAATTTCACTTTTTTTAAGGAAAAAATAATTTGCAATACATAGCTTGACTGATGATTGATTCAGCATTAAATGATGTGGCTTCAACATAAAAAGACCTTCAGACCTCAGCTCATATATGGTAACGATCTTGAATCTATGTGGTATGATATTCTATTTATATCTTTTTGGATATTGTTATAAATAAACTTGGCATTTGCATAATAAAACTGACTGGAATAATGAGCCAGCTGATTATTATATGCATGATTCGTGTTATGTAACAGTATCAGCAACATCCATCCATCAAAAAGCCGTTAAAATCAAAAGAAACGCGCTGCTCTAGTCAGATTCTTGTAAGAGCAAAGCGTACCGTCCTCAGTGGGTGGGCCTCGTCATGATATAGCAAATTGTGTTTAGTGTATGAAAGGTGAAGATTTAAAGCACCCTAAACGAGCCAAGAGTAAGCTCTCTGGAATCAGTACCAACTCAGCATGACGAAGATTTAAATGCCATTCTGTACTTATCTAAGAGGATAAGCAAGAGGTGAGCGCTCGTTTGTCACGACTTGTTGATTCATCATCAGCATTGACAGATCATTTCGCAAATGATATCATTTACCATCATTACCGGTAGCAGAGGTATATTAGTAAACCGACGAGTTCAGTTTCTGATGATGCAATGCACCTACAGAACGTATCTTTTTCAGTGGCAAGAAATCTGTTTTTCAGAAACGTGGGCACAGTCATCTTTGAGGAGCATGAAATCCATTCTTTACAGTTTCTATTAGAAGATCAAAAGCGTATCGTAAATGACTATGGATATCCAGTGGGTGATACAAAACTTTCTACCTCAAGGAATTGCTTATCAAGAAATATCAGGACAGGATTGGCTTAGAAGAGAGGAATGAAACTGAAGAAGAGTGACTAGGTCTATGATGTTTGTGATGGAGGACTACATTGAATCGGTTATGTTCCCTAACATCAGTGATTAGCAGCTCCTATAGAACACTGGCCGACAACTATCCAAAAAGGTGAAGGCTACATTTACAGTCGATTGACCACCTCATGTAGATAATCTAGAGGAAGTGATCAGCACCCTTTGCACTGTCCTGTCTGGTATCTATCTTGAAGTCATCATTGTCAACGATCACAATAGCTAGTTTCCCATCCGCAATCTCTTGTGGGCAAGTTCATCATATGCTTTGATATCCGCCAAATCCCTGTGATCATAGAGAAGCAGAGTGTTCTGCATGGCTGATACAGACACTACTCCTGTGCAAAGTTTCTACTAGGTCTTTACTCCTGGTAATGTCATGAGCAGTAACCCCTATGTTTTAATAGAAATGGTACGCTGTCTGGTGACGTAAGAGGTGAGCATAGGGGCGAGACTTAGGTTAGTTGGATAAATGCTCAGCGTTGTCCTCTCTGGGATGGGTGTCTCAACCAAGTCAGCAGCAGCACCAGTAACTCACAGACCTCTTCACTTTCCTCTAGATCAGGGGTTCTCAAAGTGGTCGTTAATTGACCCCCCCCAGGGGTCAATGGAACCATCGGGCCAATGAAATAGTCAGGGGGTCAAAAGGGGGTAAATGAATAACTAATGGGTCGGTGAAAGTTCACTGCTGGGGTTTACAGGACCAGTGAAGCCTCCAATTTGAAATTTTCGTTAATAATTTATAAAAATGTAATTATCAGACCTTATCAAATTAAAAATTTACATGTATTATTTTCTTGCATAAAAAAAAGAAAGAAAAAATAGATCAATTATTTGTTTAACTAAAAAATCTCAGAATTTTCAACAGAGCTTGCAACACTAGCTTCAACCAACCACTCCCCGTCATCGTGCTTTCCAGCCCTACTGTCCGTACAGGATGCATTCATGTCTATGTCCCGTACTGATGTGCAAGCGTATCTACCACCCACCCACGTCTCTCACTATCTTGCATATAGTAGTTCAAGGCACTCTCAGCTCTCGTTATCCCTGACCTGTATTTTGTGACTTCCATTAAAAATTATGATTATAATGGCTGCTGCTGCTATTAAGAAGAAGAAATGCCGACAGCACTCTCAGGAATATTTGAAATATGGATTCATTACTTCATTAACAAATGACACCATGCCATTGTACCTTGACTATTTCAAGACACTAAAAGAAAAATTAAAAAGTTCAAATTTAAAGATTTTTTCCAAAGCACCAAGCCAGTGCTGATACTGAAGGAAGGGTTGAAAACCTCATACAACATCTCCCTCATGAAAGGAAAAAAGCAAAGGCGCACACTATCGGTGAGGGGAAATCATAATCCCAGCCATTAAAGAAGTTATAAAAACTTTTATGAAAAAGGCTCTCACTCTGTTTTGAAAAATTACCTTTAATTAACAGTAAAGTGCAAAGAAGAATTGACGAAATGGCAAATGATGTCAAAAAAAACTTTGGTATCAGAATTTCGGGATAGTAAGCTATCTCTACAACTTGATGAGTCAACTCCAATCTTATCATGGCATATTTGAGATCTTACAGTCAAAGTCAAAGGGACATTATTGATGAATTTTTGTTTGATACAGAAGGTGAGATAATTACAATGTGTTCATTAGTATTTTGAAAAGCACAATATACCTCTTAGCAATATCACTGTAGTGGCTACTGACGGTGCACCAGATATGGTGGGTCAGTACAGAGGATTTGCAAGCCTACTCAAACAGAAAGTGCCTGATGTATGTACTATACATCATCTTGTAGCCAAGAAACTCAGTGATGGACTGCATGATGATTTAAAAGTGTGCATAAGGGCAATTAACAAAATCAAAGCAT
>NC_061107.1:40026033-40028533 GCF_015104395.2 Macrobrachium nipponense | reverse complement strand
GAATGGGAAGCTTTTTAAAACAAAATTGAGGGGATAGCCGTGGGGTCTCCTCTTGTCTTACCTTTCCGAACATCTCCATGTGCTACCTGGAGGAGCGCATTTGGGACGAATGCCCTTTGGTTTCCCCATCTGTTTTTACTCACGCTACCTGGACGACACTTTTATCCTATTCAAACATGAGTTCGATGCTGACCGGTTCCTAGATTTTGCTAATAAATACCACACTAATATTAGTTTTACAGTGGAAAAAGAACACAATTCAAAATTAGCCTTCTTAGATATTTTGGATTCAAAGGAAAATTATTGCTGTAGTTCTTCAAATTTTAGAAAGAAAAACATGTACTGGCTTCGGTTCCAACTTCTATAGTTCCTATTTTCTCAATTTCAAACTTAAGTAGATATACCTTCTCTATCGTGCTTTTCTCTTACCCTCTAGCTGGACTCTTCCAGGACGTAATTACTTTTCTCTCCATTACTTCTCTAATAACTGCTTTCCCTCTAAGGTCTCGTGTACAAATTTGAATAAACTTCTTAACAAAAAGTGTTCTGAACAGCCTATATGTTTTAAGGTCCCCAAGCTCCCTCTTTTACCACCTATCATAAACTATCGTCAGACCGGCCATACCTATTTCTAAATTAACATTATCAACCAGAACAGTATTATATATACTATTCATTGCCATGAACATCATCCACATTACCATCAGTATTACCTAAAAAAAGTATTCCCTCCTTTTCCGCCATTACCTACATATGAGGCAAACACCCCGGAACCTCAATTGTCATACCTCTTACCCCAGTATATATGGAGGTTCGATTTCTGTTGCATGCAGTGTGACCCAATAAAATTCTGTTCTCCAAATCTGCACCTTTATAACCAAAAAATGGTTACATAATTAACCGGTTATCCAGCAAAAATGCCATGTTTGCTGAACACGATACATTTAACTGATGAGCCTGAACTTCTCATAACCACCCTGGCACCAAGAAAATATACTGATAAAAATCACAATTCAATAAAAATCAAAACATCGGACCTGACATGGTCCCTCTCATCAAGGTTTTGGCTCTGGAGCTATTCCCAAAAATCCTTTATGACAAGCACACCTCCTACCCTTTTCCCTTTTTCCTGAATGGTCTCCTAAAAGTTTTGGTGATCCTAGACACCCTCGAGAAAACCTCCTTGAGGAGCTTATGATTATTACCAGCAGAATTGTGAGTTACCGGTCTAGCATAATTCCGATTAAAAGACGGACAAGGCAAAAAAGTAAACGAATAAATAAATAAATATAAAGAAAACTAAAAATACAAAAAATAACAAAAAAATAACAAATAAATAAAAAATAAAATGAATACATAAATAATTAAATAAATAAATAAATAAATTCTATATTCCCACAATTACCACACTATTTAACTCCGCAAAACCTCTTACTACACTCTAATCTTTTACAGTTAAAACAACGAACCCGAGGCGTCTGTCTGATAGATTCCCCATCACTATCTACTTCGGCACACAGGTCACTAGAAGCTGTATCAGGACTTCTTTACTAGAGACTTTGTCACAAAACAACTAGGAACAAAGCACAAATTCCCCTGTGATACTCTTTGAAACACCTGCCAAAACAGTCAGCACAGCCATTAAAACAAAAAACAAGTGATTATAACTGTCGTACACTGCGACATGCGCTTGCAAATCTGGAAAAAAAACGCCGTGAAAAAGTTTAAAACGCTCCGTCCGATGTAGGCTCTATCTCTCTATCAAAACTATTGCATCAAGGACATTATTCAAGACCTGGAAAAGCGCAAAAACAACTGAAAATTATCAAGAGATCTTGTTATTGTTTATACATCCAAAACTTATCAATTTCTCCTTTATATCTCATGCACCATCGAACAGCTGAAAACTAAAGTACCGCCGTCAAAAAAAAAAAAATCACATCCTCCCATGGTATGTACTACTTGAACTAAAAAAAACCATGATAGCGATGACCAGAATAAAATTTAGTAAATAAATAAGAATCCTTGGGCCATTGCATTCTTCCACACCATCTGTGACTTACATAGAATTCCACATAATTGTGTATCGAACCCAAAATAAAAATCTCTAAGGGTTGACAAAGATTTTCATAAACCCTGATTAGAAAAGGCTGGACTGCCAAAGCTGATCAACACCTGTCATTTCATCTTAACGAAGTAAACATCAAAAATAATTCTTCCAAATATCCTCTAAGGTGCTCTCCAAGTCACTAAAGATACTCCTTCTCCCGCCCCACAGGTCCACCCATAACACCCCACCCCCCAACCACAAAAGTACAAAACTGATCTCACTTCACCTAGAACAAAAATTATAAAAAAAACAAAAAAACCCTGTGGGCATGAATCGCCTCCTCCCACACTCGTGACTACAAACAGTCAACAAAAACTGATATAGGCCAAGGCACAGAGTCTATTTTGAAGGACAAATGAAGGACACAGCTGGAGTGTAAAAGAATTCATC
>NC_061107.1:40016033-40021033 GCF_015104395.2 Macrobrachium nipponense | reverse complement strand
GAAAGATTTACTCATAATAAACTTCTTCAAACAAACTGATTTATTAATAGTAAAAATTTTGTATACGAGAAGGTGTAGTATCAATATCATAAGATATACAGATGGCTTGAAAATTTTGTAAGATTAAAAAGACTAAGAAATAAACTTCCATTAATACTTGGTAATTCAACAACAGATGCAAAATAGATAAGACTTGAGGTTTCAGTCATTCTATCATTGCATTTTCCCACCTCATTTATTTCATAGTCCCATCAAACATTCACCCTCCCAAGGTTTTAACTGAAGTACTTTTCTTTTTACTGCCATACAATGCTCACTGTCATGCGTTTCCTTTCCCTCGCTGTCACATTTAAAAAAAAAACTTTTTTTATCTCACTAGTAACAGGACATGTGGGCGAACAACAGGGTAAAATGGCGTTTTCGCCTTAAGAGCAAAAAAACGCGTTCATAAGCCACACTGTCTCGCAGAGGGATAATGTGAGATTGGAGCTAGGCTGATAATATCCTCGTCCCTTCTCACAGTTTTTTGTTCCGAGGTGACATTTTTTTTTTTTTTTTCCGACAAACGTTACAATCATCTTCTTTAATCTGCCTCCTTAGACGATAAAAAGTTAAAGAAAAAAAATATTCTCATCAACACCTGAATTTTTTAGGTTTTAGATTACGTTGTCTTCAAGTCCGAACGGCAATAATTTTGGACAAGTTGCCAATTTGTACATTAAATATCGAGGATCATTGATGATACTTTTTTTATATATAGAGCGCAATTACTGATTATAAAATATGGTAAAAATAGTTTAAATAATTAGCTCTATAATATGACAAAATACAAAATTTTGCCTAACCCTTCGACCATACATACCATAGATTGCAAAGAATGCATAAACTGCCTAGCTCTGTAGATATGGTCTTGACATACCATGAGCTTGTAGATATACTACATATAATGAGGTCTTCTGAAATATATTTTTTAATAACAGTCACTATCTAGGTTCCAAGTTATTAGCAACCATGGTAGTGACTATTAAAAAAAAAAAAAAAAAGAATACTCATATTATTAATGAAGCAAAACCGTCATTATATTAAATTTCATTTTGTCACTGAGACCTTCAAACGTTTAATAAGACAAGGACATTAATTTCAAAGCTAGATTATATTATAACTATTTTACTCTGCTAAACATACTATCACTTATTGCATGTTATGAAGTTTCGTTTACCATGCTTGATTTATACACCAGTTCAGATGTAGGCTTTTTCTTAAGCTCATGAGAGAGAGAGAGAGAGAGAGAGAGAGAGACAGACAGACAGACAGACAGAGCCGGCCAGAGCTACCAATAATTTTGCATCTCTTCCAAGTAGGTGAAGTATAAGACGCCTTCAAAATAGAAGAAGCGTTTCAGACACACACACACAGAGAGGCACGACACCCATATTATATATATATATATATATATATATATATATATATATTATATATATATATATATATATATATATATATATATGTATGTATACATACATATACATATACATTTAAATATATATAATATATATCAAGCGTCTTAAAGTCTTTTACTTCACCTACCTAAGAAGAGATGCAAAAGTATCGGTAGCATTGGTCCGCCTCTCTCTCTCTCTCTCTCTCTCTCTCTCTCTCTCTCTCTCTCAGAAGTTTTTCTTGAGTTCTAAGAAAAAGCCTACATCTGAACTGGCGTATAAATCAAACCTTGGCAAACAAAATTGCTTTAACTTTTTCGCAAACTCAATATGGCCCACCATTTAAATGAAAATTTAATAATAATAATAGCATTATTTAAATTAAACCACCACGCCAAACATCAATAAAGTATTAATGATAGCAAAAGAGAAATAAAATTCCTTTTCCTCAATACAATCACTACATTCTCCATATTAACACAAGTGTCAGTTAATCATAGGCCAAATTAAGACAAATGTCTAAACAGGTACCGAAACCGTTGCCCATGTTTTTGCCCCAACCGATGCATCTTTATCCATGATACATTTGTCAAACAAATGAACATATCACATTAAACCAATATAATAATGTGGGATATTTCCCAACACAAAAGAAAATGCGTAGGCAATAATAAAAACCACAGACATAAAGGAAATTATAAAATACACTGAATGTCAATGCACATTTCAACACACCCTTTCAACAAATAATTGAAGCTTAGAATTTCAGTCTTTAGCAGTCGCTTCTTCACAGCACTGAAACATTTTTCATAAAAGGTCTCACACCTCCCTTGTCGGTCACTCTCACTAGATACAAACGAAAGCACATCACTGGCGACGCGACGCGCCTCTCCATCCGGATTCGTAACTGCATAAAAGTGTCTGGAATCTTCCATTCATGGACACCTAACACCGACGAACCCATTTAGATCAAAGGTAATAACGACCGGCCATTTCTGATTAATATTGAAAACGAGTCAGTTCGCGCTGAGAATGTGAGCTTGTTAACCAAAGATACTTCGCACCTACAAAATAACTGACGCATCATCAAGAAGTTCATATGTCTCACACACACATGAATATATATATATATATATATATATATATATAATATATATATATATATATATATATATATTATATATATGTGTGTGTGTGTGTGTGTGTGTGTGTGTGTGTGTTGTGTGTGTGTGTATGTGTGTAAGTGTGTGTGTGTGTGTGTGCGCGCGGTAGAATTACTTGAATATATTTTTCTATAGTTTCGAGTTCATAACAAATCAACACTGGTTAAATTTTAATTATACTTTAAACTCAAAATATTAGCATTGCAAGAAACTTTACTGCTATGATCTTTCGTTTTACCTAATTGTTTTCAAAGGGTTATTTCACTGCCAAGTTTCTTTTCTGGAACTAGTGGACAAAAGGGCAGACCATATTTCATGTGTGACTGCCAGCTATCTTCCTGTCGAAATTTAAATCCTCTGTAAATAATACCAAAAGAGTATCATAGTTTTTAATAATAATACAATTGATAGTAGCCCAAAAGAAATATAAAAATCTTATGGTTCTTTCTCTCTCTCTCTCTCTCTCTCTCTCTCTCTCTCACTCTCTCTCTCTCTCTCTCTCTCTCTAAATAACCGTTGTCAATCTGTTATGAAAAACCAATCAATCAAAGTCCATGAACTGAGTGACAACGTCTGTCTCTGAAGTAATATGAAAGGGTTCCATGAAATGAAATGGAAATATATTGGCAATTGGATACGAACGAAATTACTGCTACAACGACAATTTCAGTAACAACTGCACTACCTCTGCATCAAGAGCTTGGTAATATATTTGGAAATTTTTTTATGATACTGAGCCAACAGTGCTTTTAATAGGCCGCACAGGAATATCTTCTTTGTGCGTTTGAACTAATCTCTCCAAGAAAGGTAACGAGGGAAATTTTCTGACAACTGATATGTTAGTTCGTTTTTATTGTAAGGAAATTTTTCACTGTGCTGTTGAAATGTTTTTCTATGACTTGATCATGGGTATTTTTGCAACTGGTTATCATCATCAATCCAGGCTTGCTTTATTTAGAATTACAGTACTATTGGACTTCTCAGCTTTTATGATGTGGATTGCATTGGCTTTTTTAAAATCGCCAAAACTCTTCTTTTAACGAGCAGGAAATTACTTTCAAGATTAACATTAGCAGCTCCATAAACAATACTTTAATTATGTCAACATGATTTTGAAGACCACAATATTTTTCAAATCTACACAGGGACTAGGAAATCGTTAAGGTAGAGGGTCATCCCAATGTAAATTCGAAAAATATTACGATCTTCCTTAAAAATAAGTTGACTTCATGTTTTATGGAGCTTCCAGTTAGTTGTACAGTAATTTCCGGCTCGTTGTAAGAAAAGTTTTGTCCGATCTTATACAATAACATCCACCATACAAAAGCTGATAAGTCTAAATAGTATTTTAAAATTATTATCAGCAGTAGGACTAAATAATTGTCCTTCCAATCCTGCATCCCATGTAACCTTCATCCATAGGTCATAACCATATTATTATAATAGCTAGCCTGTATAGCCTGACACCTAACAGCCAATATTCAAGTCTGTACAATCATTTTATTGGACTTCAAAATTGAATCTATCTCATACTATTATTAGGGATACAATTAATATTGTAGTTTGCCCGGCTGTATAAAGGTTGCCGTTACATGTGCTTACCCCTTCTGGTTATTTCTTAGTAGACTAAATCTGCTTTGGTAGCCTCATTGTTACCGCTTAACATTTTCTGGACTTCAAAGGTTGTTGCATAAATTTAGCTCATGCATACCAGGAGGTTTGAAAATGTTCTTTGACTGAAAATGCCAGCTGCAAAATGCGTGGTCCATAGACTGGCTCTTTATCCCGTCTGCAGTTTCTAGTAAGGTAGTTGTCTTGCCTTGTGTTCTCGTCAGGAAATCTTAAACATAAAATTTGCCAAAAACCCCCCCCCTCAGTCCCTAATTCTCGCATGCACATATTATTATCAGCAGGTTCCTTACAATGACATGTAGATATTTTTAAGGCATATTTGAACCTACGAGGCTCATACACAGATCTTATTAGATAAAACTATTTATTTAATTACAGCACAAATGTAATTACAATTTGCCTCAATTCATATTCTACAGTTGTTATTCATGGAAAGTACACTTTACCTACTTTACAGAACCAGATCAAAGCATTAAAACTATGACATAAAAAGCTATCTGTACGTCTTCAAGTCCAATTATTACCAGGAGGTACAAAATATAAAGCTATGTAACATGTCACAGTCATACTGACCTGTAATTCAACATATCTATTTACATTGTACAGTCTGAATCAGGAAAGTCTGTAAGAATAACTTAGACTTTCATAGCTAGTCAAAACTTGACTAGCTATGACTTCATTGAGTGTAGAAAAGGACATATAAAAAATCAGCATTTTGAAGGTTGCGATAAGTTAGGATTCCTTTGTTAAAGCTATGTTTAGGTTA
>NC_061107.1:40002096-40015533 GCF_015104395.2 Macrobrachium nipponense | reverse complement strand
CGAGGATTATGAAATAACTTAAAAAAAAAAAAAGACCGTGAATTTCTCATTAAATCGGTAATTTTCTCCGATCATCTCACCTGTACTGCAAAATGTACAATCTTTTCTATACTGTTTGGCCAAAAAATTATATTAATAAAGAATATCTTCGCGCCTCCTTTTCTTTTACATTTAACATAATCTATGAGGGCAACGTCAACTTGGTAGAAGTTGAAGCAGAATGCTCAAGACAATATGTATTCATATCGTTAGTATTCATCTTGTAGTGATTTATGAGTACCTAATGATAGAGCTACACATCGTAAAACTTCAATATATGGCTGACGCAGATTCATGAATAAAGACTTCTTTGCGAGACAGTTTTAACTAAAAAAAAAACTCGCTTAAATATCACTTTTTTACACTTTAATACACTGCGTGTCATAAAATTTCTTAAGATAAAAATAAAAGGAAGATCTGTGGAAGCTTTGAACTAATGATGTTAATGCAAAAACGGGAGGTTTCATAAGGTGTTCTTGAATGTTAAATTTAATTTAGTTTCCGTGAATCCCTGGTGGGGTAGGTGACATATGTTTCGTTTCTACTGATGTCGAGAGAGAGAGAGAGAGAGAGAGAGAGAGAGAGAGAGAGAGAGAGAGAGAGAGAGAGTTACAATGGCGTACAATAATGCAGGTTTTGAAGATTTTCATGGCCCACACGGTAATCTTATATTTCCATTTGGTGAAACGATGAAAAAGGCAGCTATATTTGAATATAAAATGTCATGATGCATTTCATAACTGAACTACGTTTTACTCTCACCTATTCTCTATGGAAACGTTTCAGTCTTGTCAGTTTTTTCCCATTTTTGTGAAGAAAAAATAGCATAAATATACAAAACTTCTTTTTCTATAATACCAAAAATTAAGTTGGGAAATTGGGCTTTAATTTCCAGTGAAAGTAAACCTGTTATGAATAGGTCACGTCACTGGGGCTATCCAGAAGCTCATATAATCTCTTTTTGAATTCTACAATGTCAGGGTTTTATTCAGATTAAGTGCCGAAATTTACAAAATGTAAAGTCAAATGGTTTACGCATAAAAAACACTGAAGTAGCAAAGTTGGAGTGTTGAGGTAAAGCGGGAAAGATCAAAGGAAGTTCTTCAAAGGTTCACTTTGCCTGCCCGTTTGATAAAGATCACCTGTAACTGTAATTTTGAAGAACCATTATTTTCCCAGCGAAAATAGAAGGAAATTCCCTTTTTGAGAGCCAGAGGAATGTGAAACCCCGGGGGAAATTAATTGGTCTATATAGAGTTTACACTGCGAAATAAAGTGGCAGAAGAAAACTTGATGAATAAGACACAAGAGAAAAGTTTTTTAGATTTTCATTTGTGAGTTTTCTGCAAAGCGTGCATATAGGAACAAATAGGCAAATTACCTATACATAAAATGAAAATAAGAACTAACAGCTGTCAAACTAACAGGTATCCTATTCACAACTTAGGTCAAAAAGGCAAAATAATGTTCCTCAGCTATTGTTGGTACTTCGAGGAGGGACATATAGACAGGCATGCTTATTTGAAAGCCCTCTCTGCTTTTGTTGGAATAGCAATTGGTCTAATGCCGTCCCCAGCAATGTTTAATGAAGAGACAGAACCATGAACTTTATTCCTTAAGGTATCCTGAGAATAAAAGGTTAGTTCATTTTAGTGCACCCCATTCTATTACGTTTTCCAGCACCTATTTGCCAAATGGAATATTATAGATTGACCAGCATATGTAAAAGAAACTTGCAAAATATGAGGAAATTTGCATAATTCGTTGAAAAAATATCTTTGTAAGTGTTCTCGAAAGACAGTGATACCCCGACGGGGCATTTCCAGTACTTATCAAAAATTTCCTAGTAAAACTTTCAGGTGAATATGAATATTATTGTCTAAATCTATAAAAGAGTAAAAGAAAGGGAAGGAAATGAACGATATCCGCAAGCCCCCTTTAAATTATATAATAATGATATACTTCAATAAGCCTGCACCTTTGTCTTCCCATACAGAAACATTAGTTCGCGTGTCTTTCTGTAACGTTCATGTTTTTATGGAACACGAATTTAGTAGGGACAATATTAGAATACACTTTTAGCAACCTTCCAAGATTAATATATTAAAATGTAACATTACTGCATTTTCACTATTCTTTTCTATTCACGTTTCATATTTTTTTCTTGGAAATTAGAGGTATCCCATGTCAGAGCCAACCCTCACCCCTTGAGGCCTGTAAAATTTCAAACAGGTCTTCAGCTCAGGGTCTTGAAGAGGGAACTAGAAGTTTAATGGGGATTCCTATCCAGAAACTGGTGTTATGGCGGCATTATTGCAAAAGGCGAAAGCAACTTGTTTTTATCTTAATAATCGTTCATGGCAATAGCAATGGAAATGAAATAATGGAAGATGAATAATAGAGATTTACTTTTTTGAAAGACAAAAACTCGAAAAAGTGAGATTGAAGAGGGAGCTGGGGGAGGAAACAATACGAAACCAGAATATTTCAGATACCGTCTTTCCTATACAGGGATGAGCAGTGAATAACGAGAGAGAGAGAGAGAGAGAGAAGAGAGAGAGAGAGAGAGAGAGAGTCACTACAAACAGAATCAGTCAATGAGGGGATACTGGCTTTTGTTGTCATCTGAGAATTACGATATTTTGCTGTTCAGTTCTAGACACAAACGTTTTTCATTGTACATCGGACCTGTAAGTAGCGCACCTTCCGAGAAGTCCCAGTTCCGACAAATGTTTAGGACTGCCTGTTGCCAAGCAACTTCAGCTATTTCTTGATATCCGGGCAAAGAAAACGCAATAAAGGGAAGAGATCGAGATAGCTTTCACTTTCACTCTAAATTTTTAAACGAAAAAAATTCCTTGCGTACAAAACATCATCCAAGTTATTTCATACTGTGCACTACCGGCTTCCGGATACTGTGAATCTTTGATGATAATTTAACCAATAACTCGACAGTACTTAAGTCTCTCTCCTTCTCACACTAACGACCTCCCAACCCTAGACACTATACATTAGATACATCATTTTATCTTATATACTACTTGTTTAACCCACACACAAACACACAAATTACCATATATTCGTGCGTAGAAGATTACCAGTACTATATCTGTGTGTGTGTGTGTGTGTGTGTTTGTGTGTGGGTTAAACAAGTAGTATATAAGATAAAATGATGCATCTAATGTATAGTGTCTAGGGTTGGGAGGTCGTTAGTGTGAGAAGGAGAGAGACTTAAGTACTGTCGAGTTATTGGTTAAATTATCATCAAAGATTCACCAGTATCCGGAAGCCGGTAGTGCACAGTATGAAATAACTTGGATGATGTTTTGTACGCAAGGAATTTTTTTCGTTTAAAAATTTAGAGTGAAAGTGAAAGCTATCTCGATCTCTTCCCTTTATTGCGTTTTCTTTGCCCGGATATCAAGAAATAGCTGAAGTTGCTTGGCAACAGGTAACAGGCAATCCTAAACATTTGTCGGAACTGGGACATCTCGAAAGGCGCGCTACTTGCATGTCCGTTGTACAATGAAAAACGTTTGTGTCTAGAACTGAACAGCAAAATATCGTAATTCTCAGATGACAAATAAAAACAGTATCCCCTCATTGACTGATTCTGTTTGTAGTGACTCTCTCTCTCTCTCTCTCGTTATTCACTGCTCATCCCTGTATAGGAAAGACGGTACTGAATCTTAATCTCACTTTTTCGAGTTTTTGTCTTTCAAAAAAGTAAATCTCTATTATTCATCTTCCATTATTTCATTTCCATTCCAATTGCCATGAACGATTATTAAGATAAAAACTAGTTGCTTTCGCCTTTTGCAATAATGCCGCCATAACACCAGTTTCTGGATAGGAATCCCCTATTAAACTTCTAGTTCTCTCTTCAAGACCCTGAGCTGAAGACCTGTTTGAAATTTTTACAGGCCTCAAGGTTGCTTAAAGTGTATCTAATATTGTCCGTACTATATTCGTGTTCCATAAAAACATGAACGTTAGCAGAAAGACACGCGAACTAATGTTTCTGCATGGGAAGACAAAGGTGCAGGCTTCTTATTCGGTTCATAAAGAAAAAAAATCCACATTTTGTTTTTTATCAGATTTGTACTTATCCTTCCCACAACTAATTCGATATGGGACAATAAATAAATAAAAAAAACTAACTAGGTATGGGAAAATAAATGAAAATGCAAGTTGTCAGACATACCTATGAATAAAATGATAATGAACCTATACCATATGCTGCCAATTTAGAATGTTCAAGAAATATCGTTTTAAAGAATATGAGCAAAATTGTTTTCTCCCGAAACTGACTTCCGCAACTGCCCGCTCTGAGAACGGAAGATTCAATTTCATACGTTACCAAAGACAAAGGTTCTATATGTAACATGTGGAATGTGATATACCAAACGAGCGTTGTTCTTACAAGTGTTATATCTCGCTTGATTTAACGATTCTAAGAATTTCGGTCTGGAACTGGAGGAGAGTTAAGACTCAGGGCTCAGCAGGAAAAGTAAAGATTTAGATATACCATAAAGATGGAGGCAAGTTGCGCAGTGAGACTATATTTCGTGCAAGAAAAATGGATGAACACCCCAGGAGCCGTAATGTAGCAGAGATGAAATGAAGACTCCCCATGCCGCTTGTATATATATTAGATTCTGCTTATTTTCCTGGAAAGTTTTACTTTTTGTTTTCTTCCGTTGACTGATTTTCAATTTTTTCTTCATAAGTTGGTTTTGTATTCTGTTGAATCTAGAATAATAACTTGAGGACAAAACTAATCTATCCGTAATCTCCACTAGAAATCGTTTTGTCTACCTTTGGACAATTCTGTCCGTTGACAGTAGCTGCAGCTAAGCTTTCTTAAGTTTAATTAACACTGAACCTTCTGTTTTCTCTTGGCATGCATCATAAAACAGGTTCTCTGGTTTGTTTGTTTGTTTATATGGCGTTTTTATGTTGCATGGAACCAGTGGTTATTCAGCAACGGGACCAACGGCTTTACGTGACTTCCGAACCACATCTCTCACACCTCAATGGAATGCCCGAGAATCAAACTTGCGGCCACCGAGGTGGCAGGCAAAGACCATACCAACCTCGCCACTGAGGCGTTAGGGGTTATGGTGTCTGGAATTGATGTTACAAATTGAATGCAAATCCGCAGACCCGTTACTCCGTCGGTATTGTCCTTCAGCGAACTTAAACACTGATCTAACTACTGAATCCATCTAACATTCATTTGCTTTCTACCATGTGAGTTACATCTTTCATGTTTTATGCTAGCTACATCATTTAAAATATGTAAATGACATATTTTAGCCTTCTCAAGAATTCTATGTTTTTTGTCAAATAATAAAAAAAATAGTTTTTCTTAGTAGCTGTGCGCTTAAAATCTAAAGCCATTGTCTGTCTGTATTGCATTTTTAGGTCAGTGGTCATTGGGCTGTATTTGCCCCCTCCCCCAAAAGAAAAAAAATGTGGACATAAGGTTTGGTTTGTTTTAGGACAAACTGTCTTTAGGGCATCAATAACAGCGAAGATCAGCAGAAGTAGTTACGGAAATGTAACTGAAATTAGTGATATCACCAACTTCATATACCGCTGCAGGTCGTGTTCATTTTCAGTGCCCTAAAGATCTCGGCGATTCTTTGCTATGAAGTAAGTTTTTCTTAGATCAAAACTCAGTCTATCCTTGCAAAGAGGTCATTCAGTCCAACTCGATTTATAACTACAAGAATCGGAACTCGTCCGGAACAGGTGGCACAGGCTCTCCAGTTACACGAAATAGAGGTCTTGGAAAAGAAAGAAAGAAAAAATACAGGGACAGCAATACCAGTACAACGAAAGTGGGGATGACAATACGGTAGAAGACGTCAAAATGAAGTACAAATAAGCCTTCCAAGTTTACAAAACTATCGAAAATTTAAGCAGCTCTGAACAACAAAAGCTTCATTTCATGTACATACGACAGTAATTTACTTGGCATTTCTCTGATCGTACTGCTTTGTGAACCTTGGAAAGTCACAGAGCTGTATAAGAAATGAATAATGAACGCTGTATATATATAAGGCCTAGGGTTTTTGATTAATAATATATTGCCAATGTGTTCCCTTTGACCTATGGAATGTGAAGAACAGAGTAGAGGCGACGACCCGAGAAAGCTGATGAATGAGTTTCTATGGGTGGCGTGAGATAAAACTGCTTAGTTAGACAAGTCAATGTACTAAGTTCATGAACTCTCTTCTCAAAGTGCCTTTGTGAAACTGGTTGCAGCCAGAATTGTGAGGCGTTAACGAAGTGTGCGTTCGTAAGTGCGTGTGCGCCTCTTTCTGTTAAAAGTGTATGATACACAAGTATATGGGGGATTTTGATAGAGGCGTCTTCGAGAGAAAGGCAAGATGCCGTGGTGCTCGTCGGGAGTTTTTTATTGAGTGTGCGAAATAGTCCGGTTGCATGGGTGAGTTAAATTACTTTAGCCAAAGAGCGGCTTGTTGTCTGTTTGACATTTTTAAGAATATCTGATCTTTGATTTTGTTGCTAAACTTATGTGTACTTACCGAGATGTGTTCTGTGTCTTTGAAACAGACGGTTCTGGCAATGAGGGGAACAGGGAGTTCCCGATGGAAATGGACTTTTGGTGACTAATGGTGACTACCATTGCTATTAGACATTTTACTGTTGGGGTTTTAATTGAATTGATTAATTATTTATTCATTGTTAATAAATGTTTATGTTATGATGCAACTCTCTCATTTTCATTACCTGTTAGAGTGGAGAGAAAGAGGTGGAGAGAGAGAGAGAGAGAGAGAGAGAGAGGGGTCGCTAGGAGAGGGAGAGAGAGGAGTTGCCGAGAGAGAGAGAGAGAGAGAGAGAGGCGGTGTGTGTGTTAGTTTGCCTGACGTTCGGTTCGAGCTACACGTTTACCAAATGAATAATGCGGGAATCACCCCATTACATATCTATGGGGAATTACACTAAACAGTAGGTGTGAAAACAAAATTTTGTTATTCTTTCGAAAAATATCGAGTTTAATTTTACAAACGAAAGCAAGATGATTATTAGCCTTTAAAGTTTCTTCCGTCTTATATAAATGGAATAAATTATTATACCGTACTAATCATTCTCGTCTGAATACTATCTCTGTGAAAGCTTTACGATGTCTTTTAAAAGGATGGGCTTTATCTATAATTTCAAACGCGTTTATATTTTTGTAATTGTTATAAAATTCTAAACCTAAGCTTACGGAACATATGTAATGCCTACTAATCTTTCTTAGTGGGAAGTAATGGTAACAAGGGATGTATTTATCGGATTCGAAACTCATTACTTTCTCTGTAAAATAAGAAAAAGGCTTGCTAATGAGAGCAGTCAATCATTTATACGGTTACTGGGGAAGGTTACAAGCAAATCTCTCTCTGGCCGGATGAGACTTGAGAAGAACAGGAAATCGTATTGGACGAAACAAAGACGCGTTCTGTACAGACTGCAGGTGGCTGGAGTGACTGATTGATTGCAATAAAAAAGATGAGGAAAAACATAGCCTTACATCACTATGTGTTGATAAATATTTTCACGATAACATGAAGACTTCGGGGGCTTCGAATTACTAACATGTTGACAGATACATCCTCTTAGAACACCGATCTCTCATCTCATTCTACATCATTCCTTTAATTATGATTTCCTGAATTGTGATCATGCAATATTTGAACACATCAACTCTAACTTAATCTTATTTTGGAATCTGAACATGAAGCATACATTTTGCAATGGAAACACACACACACACACACACACACACACACACACACACATATATATATATATATATATATATATATATATATATATATATATATATATATATATATATATATATATATATATATGTGTGTGTGTGTGCGTGTGTGTGCGGTGTGTGTACATATATATATACTATACACACACACACACACACACACACACACATATATATATATATATATATATATATATATATATATATATATATATATATATATATATAGATATATATATATATATATATATATATATATATATATATGTAATACTGAATCACGAAAGTTAGAAACGTGATAAATCTCTCTCTCTATAAATTTAGAGAGAAAATAGTTTTTCTATGTCCATATTTGTATACAATATTCAATTTCTTTTTGCGTTTACTAATACAAATACTCTCCATATATTTTCCCAGTTTAATAGTTTAAATATCGCCTTTCAAACAAATTCTAGGAAGCGTCCTTTGAATTTCGATAAACCATTTCTTGAAAAAAAAAAAAAAAAAAAAAGACGCATACAAATTTGCAGTAGCAATTTCCCAAATTATTAGCATTATGCAACTGTATGTTGACATTTCTACCAAATGTAAGTAAAACGGAACTAGCGAGAAAAAGTTAGTTCAATAACGACTTGTTTACTCTTCGATTTTCCGATAGTGGGAAAGTTAGGCTGTTCTGTAAGAAGAGGATTTTTTGCTGCTGTTGTCGTGTGCAAACTTAAGGAAACATTTTCTTATTTTTACTGTATAAATTCAGGAGCCGATTGAAATATATCCCAAGTTATTATGGCCTTCTTACATTTTATTTCAACTTTAATCAATGCAATGTATGTATGTTATCAAATATTAAACAATATTTTTTTTTTATTGAGAAAAAAGATTCCTGCTTTAAAAGTCACCAGCTATTCTACTCAAAGTTATTTCAGTCTTTTTTTCCTATTTAGTTATCTTCCTTTCTTTCTTTTTTTTTTTTTTTTTTTTTTTTTACTCCTTCCACACCTCAAGCCTTTTGTATCTTTCATATCTTTCTTCATACGCGACTTGCTAACATAAAAAATTCACGTAAATAAATCATTATATTTTATGTACATTTCATTATTTGGAATACGATTTCAAAAGCAGAAAACCAAAGGAGGTGATCTACAATAAGGTTAAGAAAATGTATATGAATTTGTGAAATAACAACACATTATTACTCTTCTTATTTTATTGATAATAGATTGATACTTTCTCTATATATATCCATTAATTCAATGGGCATATCGATGGGCATACTTTAGTTCTTTCACTGTCATCCTAATCGTAACTCATTCATCAATCAAAATTTTTTTTAATTTTTTCATGAAGCAGCATAGACTTTTCCCACCTATTATCCCATTACAATAAGTTTCTACCTGAGAAATACAAAGTACAAGAGAGGGGACTAAACAACACAATAGAAGATGTAAAAAAAACAGAGGCTTCAGGCCAAAGCACATAAGATCCAACGGAACAGGAATAAGGGATACCAACAGAACAAACTATTCGGAACCAACCAGAAAAGACTATACAGCCAACTAAGAGGGGAAGACAACCACCCAGAAATTCCTGAAGCCGAACCAAGTAAGAGACTCTGGGAAAACATATGGAGCAATCCGGTATCACACAACATACATGCAACATGGCTCCAGGAAGTCAAGGAAGAAGAAACAGGGAGAATAAAACAAAGATTCACAGAGATCACGACAGACACAGTCAGGACACCAACTAAAGAAAACAAATGCCAAATGGAAAGCCCCAGGTCCCGATTGAAGTCCATGGATACTGGCTCAAAAACTTCAAGGCCCTACACCCACGAATAGCAGCAACTCCAGCATTGTATCTCAAATCACCAAGCACTCAAATGGATGACCACAGGAAGAACATCCTTGGTACAAAAAGACAAGAGTAAGGGAAATATAGCCAGTAACTACAGGCCTATCACCTGCCTACCAATAATGTGGAAGTTACTAACAGGTATCATCAGTGAAAGGCTATACAACTACCTAGAGGAGACAAACACCATCCCCCACCAACAGAAAGGTTGCAGAAGGAAGTGTAGGGGCACAAAAGACCAGCTCCTGATAGACAAAATGGTAATGAAGAACCTAAGCATGGCATGGATAGACTATAAGAAAGCCTTCGACATGATACCACACACATGGCTAATAGAATGCCTGAAAATATATGGGGCAGAGGAAAACATCAGCTTCCTCAAAAATACAATGCGCAACTGGAATACAGTACTTACAAGTTCTGGAATAAGACTAGCAGAGGTTAATATCAGGAGAGGGATCTTCCAGGGCGACTCACTGTCCCCACTACTCTTCGTAGTAGCCATGATTCCCATGACAAAAGTACTACAGAAGATGGATGCCAGGTACCAACTCAAGAAAAGAGGCAACAGAATCAACCATCTGATGTTCATGGACGACATCAAGCTGTATGGTAAGAGCATCAAGGAAATAGATACCCTAATCCAGACTATAAGGATTGTATCTGGGGACATCAGGATGGAGTTTGGAATAGAAAAAACGCGCCTTAGTCAACATACAAAAGGCAAAGTAACGAGAACTGAAGGGATAAAGGTACCAGATGGGAGCAACATCAAACACATAGATGAGACAGGATACAAATACCTGGGAATAATGGAAGGAGGGGATATAAAACACCAAGAGATGAAGGACACGATCAGGAAAGAATATATGCAGAGACTCGAGGCGATACTCAAGTCAAAACTCAACGCCGGAAATATGATAAAAGCCATAAACACATGGGCAGTGCCAGTAATCAGATACAGCGCAGGAATAGTGGAATGGACGAAGGCAGAACTCCGCAGCATAGATCAGAAAACCGAGAAACATATGACAATACACAAAGCACTACACCAAGAGCAAATACGGACAGACTATACATAACACGAAAGGAAGGAGGAGCGAGGACTACTAAGTATAGAGGGACTGCGTCAACATCGAAAACAGAGCACTGGGGCAATATCTGAAAACCAGTGAAGACGAGTGGCTAAAGAGTGCATGGGAAGAAGGACTAATAAAAGTAGTAGATGAAGACCCAGAAATATACAGAGACAGGAGAAAGACAGACAATACAGAGGACTGGCACAACAAACCAATGCACGGACAATACATGAGACAGACTAAAGAACTAGCCAGCGATGACACATGGCAATGGCTACAGAGGGGAGAGCTAAAGAAGGAAACTGAAGGAATGATAACAAGCGGCACAAGATCAGGCCCTAAGAACCCCAGATATGTTCAAAGAACGATAGACGGAAATAACATCTCTCCCATATGTAGGAAGTGCAATACGAAAAATGAAACCATAAACCACATAGCAAGTGAATGCCCGGCACTTGCACAGAACCAGTACAAAAAGAGGCATGATTCAGTGGCAAAAGCCCTCCACTGGAGCCTGTGCAAGAAACATCAGCTACCTTGCAGTAATAAGTGGTACGAGCACCAACCTGAGGGAGTGATAGAAAACGATCAGGCAAAGATCCTCGGGACTATGTATCAGAACGGATAGGGTGATACGTGCAAAACAGACCAGACGTGACGTTGATGACAAAGTCAAGAAGAAAGTATCACTCATTGATGTCGCAATACCATGGGACACCAGAGTTGAAGAGAAAGAGAGGGAAAAAATGGATAAGTATCAAGATCTGAAAATAGAAATAAGAAGGATATGGGATATGCCAGTGGAAATCGTACCCATAATCATAGGAGCACTAGGCACGATCCCAAGATCCCTGAAAAGGAATCTAGAAAAACTAGAGGCTGAAGTAGCTCCAGGACTCATGCAGAAGAGTGTGATTTTTTCCTAGAAAACGGTTGGTTACACATTTTTTTTTTAGGTTTAAGGAAACAAAAGTGATGGACTCCTAAGGAGGGGCAGGATGCAACCCGGAACCCCACACTATAAATACCACCAGTCGAATTGGAGGACTGTGATAGAGTAAAAAAAAAAAAAAAAAAAAAACAATAATAACAATAACTTCATTAAAGAGAATGGAGGTCTGGACGCCATTGAGTTTGTATTGCAGTTTCTCAATCTCACGAATGAGTTTCTTTGTAGCAGCTGGAAAACTATGCAGCAGCTCTCCAATGTTAATTTATTCTTTGGTGTTTAGGTAGGACATTTTACCATTTTTTCAAAAGGTATATATGAAACAATATGGATTATCCTTGACAAGATCTACAGAGACGATTCTACAACAACATTGAATGTTCCAGAGGAATCCTACAGTGCCTGCATGAGAACTGCACTAGGGAAACCCTATACATCAATTAACTAATGAAAATGTAGGTGCAGATCAACAGAGTAACTGTGGATTCTCCTCTTGTGCTGTTTGCTAACTTTTACATAAGATTTGTTGAGCAGTGTGTCTTCAGCAGTATCTCTAGCCTGGCTGTATACATCTGACAAATCGTTGGTGCCTTTGTCAACATTGCTGTCAAAGATAAACTGGAAACACTCATGAGCACTTTAAGGAGGAATTGATTCTCTGTTTTACATGTGATAGAAGTTTGGTTGAAACCATTCTCATTTTGGAAATCTTTGTTGCCTGAACTCCTCAAACATTCACACACCTATAAAAGATGTAAATCATCAACCATGAACGCCTACATTTGTCGTGCACTCCCAATGAGCTTGATTATGTCCACCAAGGCTTGGTGACAATAAATATTCTTACCATTAGGTTGTCAGAGTGATGGGAAATGCAATCCACAGGTAGTATCATCAGGAGAACCATTCCCCTCCAAGAATGAGATGACCATTAAACTATTCTGCAAGGGCTACATAAACATTGAGTATTGGAAAGACAAGGCATCCCTAAAAAACACCATTAGCCCACCATGTAAAACTTACTTATGTAGGAAATGTAGGTAACCATTCGATCTACTATAAGGATTGGAAGACTACCCATTATCTAACAAAGAACAGCTCATCACTAGTGGCAATCCCACAAAGAGGAGAGGAATGGTTTACCAAATATATCGTGCTCTGAGTATGGATGCTGCCTTTTGTGCGTAAGTATAACTACAACTCGACTTTCCAGCAAGATCACCATTCACCTACATGAAGGGGAAGAATGCCAGCACCACATGAAAGAACACTACAGCATCCCCCCCCGCCCCCCAACCCCCCCCCTCAAGTGAATGCCAGCAGATTGTAAGTGTGCAAAAATCCTGTATGGGGACAACAACCATCTCCACCTCCGATGTAAGGAGGCCCTTGTCATCCTCTAATGGAAACCATCACTGAACGTAAGTATTTAAACGCTTCTCCCTACCACTACCAGTGTAGCAAGACATTCCCAAGGGATAACAAACAGCCTCCTGCTACTTCAGGCAGCTCCTCATATGACCAGAAGTCCTGGGACCTAGTGCCAGCAAATCAGCACCTACATTGGTAAGCCAGACTCTCCTGGATGAGTCATTCCACTTCCAGTCAATAGGGGGAGCGCCCCAGCTTTGACAACCTATAAAAAATCGCCAAACATGATTTATGTAAGCCTAATTATAGGTATAAATATGGCAGTTATACAATTGTTTCATTCTCCT
>NC_061107.1:39992096-39997096 GCF_015104395.2 Macrobrachium nipponense | reverse complement strand
CATCACGTGAAGTTGGGAATTCATTGAAGTCATCATGAGTCCATATTTGAAAAGTCTACCTGATCATAAGATAACTAAAGTCTTACTTTACCAAACAAATCTGTCGTTAACTAATATACCCAATCTCCAAGTCAATTATTAAAAACTCCTCACTATACAAAATATGATTTTTACTCACTGAATCCTCACTTGTAATCCTATATCTGACAAACATACTATCAAAAATAAAACCATAATGTCTAACAGCAAAACCCTTGTACTGTTTATATAATTAACCTTCATGAAACATAATGCCGAACACTCCTATCTAACTCATATACCCCGATAAATTATACTTCCTGTCAAAAATAGAAATGCTATGTAAAGCTTAACCCTGATTACGAACATCTCTCATAGGAAAAGAAAAAAAATTATAATAATAATAATTGAACTTTCCCCATTACAAAATTTACACAAGAAAAAAGAACATGTATATAATCCAGCGCTTTCCCCATAAACGTAGTGTGTATCGTTACAGAATTTGCTACCGCAACATATCTCATCGACCGAAATCGACCTCTTACATACATCTCCATGGAATGTCATAATCAGTATCTCTGAAAACAGTGCAAAACTCCGAGCAATCAACTCCAAAAGGAAAAATCAGCAACTGGACTCATCATAGCATTATCATCAATAATCCACCTGTGAATACCTCATATGCTCAAATCGCACTATAGATTTGTCTAGTCAGACTTGCAACCTCAGAAATCATTCTTCTCCAAATAACCCCAAAAATTCTACACTGACACTAAATAACCACATTTCACAAAATTATCTCTAGGATATCACCAAAGGTACCCAAAAATTGTCCTTGAAAACATAACTCATCCATGATACTACCACAGGTATATAAAACCACATAACTACCTCGTCGGGATATAAACCACAGAAAACCACAATTCACACATTATATACCGCCAAATATAACCGCTGGTGAAATAAAATACAACCTCTTCACCGAAACCCATAAAACTCCAAAAAAAACCTCTTGGCTCGTAAAAACATAGATCACCGCACAAAAAATATAACTACAAGAAAAACCACCGCCAAAGATTATAGCCACAAAAAGAAAAAAAAAATCAGCCCCCAAAAAATCCACCACCCAAAAAAGCCGCAAAAATTCAGCCCCAAAACTCCATACACACAGGAACTACCACGTGTTTATCATCATATTTCTCGGCTTAACAGAAATTTGCCATATTTTCAAACCAGCTTTCCATGTAAATTATTTGCAGCTTGCGCATAATAAGAAAAATGGTAGAAGAAATGAAAAAAAAACATTAAACACATTTCACTATCAATTTGCAAGACCAGACAAAGAAAAATACAACTGCACATTATATTAGTTACCACAACCAACTCTTTTCAGTTTTGATATATTTGTTAATTTTGACCGACCTGTTTTTTCCTCTAAGACTACAAATCTGTTTCCAATCTTTTCCTCAATGACTCTAAAAGGACCCTCAAATTTAGGACCCAATTTGTAGTTTAGCTAATTTCTCACGTTGATCTGTCCCAATTTTTATCATTGCCACCTACAGCCTTCCTGAGAGCTTCAAGCACTTTCCTGTTTGCTCGTTCACACAACCAATTAGTTTCAGGTCTGTATGGAATAATTGTTACTTTCTGTATCCCTATGACTTCCGCTAAACATTCTAATGTTTTGTTCACAAATTCTCTGCCATTGTCGGTCAGAAGAACCTCAGGTGAGCCATATCTGCAAATGATAGCATTGAAAAATGCTATAGCTACTTCTTCAGCTCTTTTATGCTTAAGTGGAAAATTTCTACTATCTCGTAAGTTCATCTATTATTACTAACAAGTACTTACTCGCATATCTAGATTCACAAAAATTTCCCAGGATATCCATATGTATTCTCTGAAAAGGTCTACTTGGTATCAGATATGACCCTAATTTGCATGAAGTTATTCTTGCAGGTTTGCAGCATTGCAGACTGTACAGTTTTTCACAAAATTTTCCATATCTTTTCCCATGTTTTTCCAAATGTATTTAGCACGCACCTCATTATATGTTTTTTCTATCCCCAAGTGCGGAATACCGAACTCAAAACCACTGGATTTAGGACTTTCGGAATTACGATCTGTGTCGTATCTCCTTTACTTTCACTAGTTCTCAATTTATAACTAATGTGAATCGTTTGCTGGAAACTTCAGAACAGGGGGATTCATTAATGCGTCCTTAATCTTTTGAAAACACTCAGACTGGGATTTCCCCCATTGAAATCAAACGTCTTCCCGCAATATATCTGTTAGGGGAGCTGCTATATTAGAAAACCTGTTCACAAACCTCCTAAAGAAACCGGTGATACCCAGGAATGACTTAATCTTTATTTTTATCTCAGGGTGCGAAAATTCACTATTGCTTTGACTTTATCGTCATTTACTTTAACCCCTTGCTTGGATATGACAAGGCCTAGATATGTGATTTGCTTTTTCAAGAATGAACACTTAGCTAGCTTAATTTTCAACCCCGCTAATCTAAACCTCCTAAGTACTGCTGTAAGCACTTCCAGGTGTTGCAAGATCGTGTCTGTCACTATCAAAATATCATCCATATGTACAAAAAAAAATTTTACCCAATAACCCATGCAAAACTGTATTTACCAACCTGGTGAAAGTCATCGGACTGCCCGATAAACCGAAAGGCATTCACGTAAATTCATAGTGTCCCTTGAGCACTGAAAAAGCTGTATATTCCTTATTACTTTCACTAAGAGGGACCTGCAGAAAACCGTGTGCTAAATCAATTGAGCTATAAATATTATGTCCCCCGATTTCTACAAAAAGATCTGGTATGCACGCGACTGGATAGGGGTCAGGGATTGTCTTTTCATTTAAACGTCTATAATCGACGCATATATGGACAGAACCGTCCTTCTTAGGCACTGCTAACAAGGGAAAGTTGTATGGAGACACACTAGGCCTAATGATTCCTTCTTCTTCCCATTTATTGACCTCTTTCTCTACCTGTTCTCTGATTTTGAAAGGTATGCAGTATGCAGGAATATAAATAGGTTTTGTGCCACTCTCCAAATTTACCTAATGCTCTAGCACAATGTCAGTCCCAGTTTATCACCTTTTAAGGCTACTGTATCCCCAAATTCTGCCAAGAGCTCGCTTACCGCTTCAACATGCTCACTATAATCCACATTAGCTAAATGTTCTCTAAATATTCGTTTCCTTGATTGCATTTTTGCCTCTGAAAACTCAGATTTCCCCTCTACGATAGCCACTGAACCACTGTCACTACTCCATTCTTGGCAATCAATACATATGTATTCCTTTGGTATTTCCTAACTGTATCATTACAGTTTAATAATTCTAGCCATGTAACCCCAGTTTTTGACACACTGTTCACTGATGCCGTACTAATAATCCCTCTTAGCTTCTCGCTACCCCGAATAAGACACACATCTGGGGGTTTTCTCACTTCCCTCTACTTGACTTTTACCATAGTCTTTGAACCTGATATTAACACAATATCCTCTGATAAAACACCTTTATATTTGTGGTTAGTACCTCCCCGTTCCACAATCCCATAAACATCACCACCCTTGGTTCTCATTACATCCACCCCATTGTTAGAATCAGAAACCATATCAATATTAGTATCGGTATCACCACCCATAATACCATTGTTACATTCACCAAAATTGTTACCACCATGGACTCCGATAACCCGCATAGCATCACCGCAGTTATTCCCCGTATCATCAATGTGGGTTTTAATATTACCACTCTCCATAACCCCAGTATCATCACCAATAGCACCGCCAAACACATCCCCTTTTTCAATAATCTCCATATCCTCAGTTCTAATCACGTCCTCATAAGGAAGCAAAACACTAGGTATTCCAACAGTTATCCCATTAACAACCGCATGGATCAAAATCTTGTGTCTCCTACATTCAGGATGACCTAGCAAAAGTCTGTTGCCTAACGCAACCCCTTTTATAACCAAAAATGGTTCTATTAATACTCTGTCACTGAGAGTAAACAGTATTTGAACACAACCCAGGGTGTTTAATCTATGGACTTTCACATCACACACTGTCTCCGTTGAGGGTTTCAAAGGGTAATGGGAGAACATGGATTTATAGAAATTGTGATCCATCAAGTTTATGCTTGCGCCAGTATCTATAAATACTGGAATATCAACGTCTTCCACTGCTGCGTAAACTATAGGACTGGGCTCTGGGGCATCCCCCACGAGACCACAATGGAATGTACTAATCATCTGTACCCTTTGTGTTGATCGGCCTTCCAAAAATTTAGCCGATCCCTTTGCCTTCTTAAATGACCCGCCTGGGAAGTTTTCATATTATAACTCCCAGAACTTTGAGGTGTAGGCCTCGCATCTTTCCGTATCTGAGACGGACAAGATTGCAAATAGTGATTCGCACTCTTACACATTTATTACAATTGAAGCAACACAACTGCTGTTGCCTTTGATCGATCGATCTCCTGTCATATTCAACTTTTCCACACAACCGGGGAGAAGAAAATTCTGTGCCTCTTTGCACCCTATTTTTTGGGCCGGTCCCATAAAAAAATGTACTATCTACAAGGGGACATTTAGACATATGTTTCTGAATTGGGCATAAATTAATTCTTCATCTGATGTAGGTTATATCTCTTTATCAAAACTATCCACTATTGCATCCAATACATCGTGCAACAGCATCGCAAAATGGATCAGTTTATGTAAATGGTCAAGTGAGACACTACCCCCTTTAATCCCCTTAGATGTTTTCAATTTTTCTATTCATTCTCCCGCTGAGTCAAAAAGTTTTGAACTATGTTCTACGAGGCTAATTGTGCCTTTCCGTATTTTATATAGTCCTATGAGATCTCTCACCACATCCCCGTATTCCTTTGATCCATTAGTTGCTCTTAAAAATGCTTGCAAATCAGCCCAGGTCCAAAATTTTGCTTAT
>NC_061107.1:39974596-39982096 GCF_015104395.2 Macrobrachium nipponense | reverse complement strand
AGTTTGAAAGGTGCAATAGGAAGGAAATTTTGCAGTAACACTATGAAATAACTACTACAGAGGATGGAAAGTCGGATGAACGAAAAAATAATATGAACGAAGGTACACTAAAAGGAATGAAAGAGATAGGAGATAGGGGCAGAAGGGTCGCTGCTAAAACCCTCAATTAATGCGTAAAGTGCACCGCATGAGTTGCACTGCCGTCACTAACTCTCACGTAGTCAGGACATTGAAAAACCTTATAACAATATCAAACGGAATTTAAGCAACGAAGCTCTCCTTTTTTCAACCGATACCTCTATTAAGAGTACCATTGCAGTTCAATTTTATCACACGCTATTGATCCACGTGACTTAATTGCCGTCGTCTTTCTCCATCTTTCAGTCGGGGAAAGGCAACGATTAAAGAAAGTGGATTCACCTAATCTTCCATCCGACCCCATCACAGTTGGTTTCCAATGCCAATGTTCGACTGAAAGCACATTGAACGTCTGGCCCTGATATTCTAAACCTAAAGTGCTTTATCTTTTCCTAAATTTATCAGAGCTTAACGACGTTTTATTTGTGTGTGTTTGTGTGTGTGTGTGTTGTGAGAGAGAGAGAGAGAGAGAGAGAGAGAGAGAGAGAGAGAGAGAGAGAGAGAGAGAGTACACGTATGTTTATGTTTGTAAGTACTGGTGATAAATTTGTTTATGTGGGGTTTTGTCTTGAAATCAGTACCAGAGTCATTGTACGAATTTTCCTGTGCGCATTTTTCCACCATTCAAGTAAATGATGCCCTTGTAATTCAGAGCAGAGATGGTACCAGAACATCTAAATAGCTAGCATTAGAACCGGTCGTAATTTCGTTCATGTCTTAAAAATTGAGGTTTTGTATGCGAAAATGTAGTTTTATGCTCTATTAGAAGTTCGTGAGCTGAACAGATTTTAGGAAGGGCTGGGAATAGTATAATTTCATTCTTTACTGCACAGTTTTCCAAATATTAATACTGTATTCCAAATTTGATTAGCTTTGTAATATTTCCCTGTATTTGACTTGTTTATCATTTGTAATTTAAAAGTACATTACATTACCTTTCTACTTAATGCTTGAAAAGAAGACAATTTTTAGCAATAGACAACAACACTGCCAACAACGGTATTTAAATGCCCGGAGAAACTCGACGCCGAGCTTTTTATAGTATCTACTTAAAAGGTCACATAGACCGTCTGCACCATTTAATACAAGCTAATTTTACTAAATTTCCTGACAACTAAGTAAACCCAAGTGACAATGTTCAATTCTACTAATTCCATGTGTGAATAGACAAGAAATCAGCAATAATAAACTTTTGAAATATAAACTAAATTTCATCCCGACGCTGGGAGTAGATCCAGGACCTCTTGAGTGCGAGACTAGAGGACTTTTAAGCTGTCATTCCTGGCTGGAAATGCCCTTCTCTCATACTTGTGAGGTCCTGGTTGGAGCTAAACGTAAAATACAGATTTATTTACCTAACTTATGCTTATTGATCATTGCAGCATCAGCAACTTTTTAAAAATAAATTTTTCATTCCGTCTCATTAAAAGGATGAAATACAAATTTGTAATATACATGGCGTAGCAGGAAACTTTTCTGAAGTTCAGTAGATAAATTCCAATGTTTTTATTTGAATATTCTGTCAAAGGTTTTTCATAGTGCAGTAAAATACAGTCACAGTGAAGTTACTGTAATTGCAATAAGGAATATATACTAGGTTATAAATGTTCTTAAATTCTTGTCTCAGATTAAGATCTTTTATTGAGCTCATTTGACCTAGAAATATCACGGAAAATAGCGTGTTATATATGGCATCATAACAAGGGATTTTATGCCCTTTGACACTTTGTAAACTAAAACCCATATACTTTATTGCTATACCATATATTTGCCTAGCCTTCTCATATGAAACAATCTTGACCCTCCAATATGCGACACACTGAGGAAAAAGAACTTTGGTCTGTTATCCCATTACCTGATCCAAAGATAACCTGCCTACATCAATATGAATATGATAAAATTTACTAAAACAATATTTGTCCATGCACAAAGGGTTGCGGTATGTAGTGTCTAAGATTAAAGTGTAGTACTAATCCAACTATACTTTTCCTTATGGCCCTGATGGCCACCGTTTGTGAAACATCAAGCCACTGCAGGCACTGAGGTTCAAGCACTCTCGCAATATCACACAGGAGACGTTTTTATTTTCTTTATCCAGACCATGTAACTGATACTACTAACATTCAAATTGTAAGGGACCACGTTGAACTGCATCTCCAGAATATCTTGCAAATTAAGGTAGTCGTCGAGTCTCTAGCAGTACAACTTCAACCATCATGTCAGTTGGCTAGATTATGGAGGCAAGCCTCCAGTAAAGCACTCTCAAGGACTCTGACCACTTTCTTGTCCAGGGAATTTTATACCAGCATAGCTTTATTCCCTAGTGTGGCACGATCATTCCAACCATATGTGACTGCACTGGGACGAAGCATAAACGACATTATACTTTGCCCTTAGACTACATTTACATAAATAAACGACCAGAATGCGTTCAAAGTACCTAGAGGAAGGACCTGCCGATGTCATGAATATTACACAGCTCTTGGTTAACCTTATCTCATAGAAAGCAGAATCATATTAAAGAGGGAAATAGTAAGCTACAGAATTAGATGTTTCAAAAAAGGTGTTTTCCCTAAAGAAAACTAATAATGATATATATTACGTGGCAGACCTAAATATCTTTGAATATTATAAAGAAACATTTTCGAAAGATCCCACAGAAAAGAATATGAAAAATAGCCCAGCCTTTACTATTACATTTAAAAACTCAAGCTCTATAAATCGTAGTATTTCTGCTTCATGATGTTCTCAATATTTGCGAAGATATCCAGGTTAATTTCCGCGCTTGTAATTCCATGCTAATCAGGTAACGTATAGCAATGAAAAGTGAGGGATCTTGATATTCGAGAAATTTTCGTGAAGACTTGACCATTTTCTAAACGAAGTTGTTTTTATTTTTGTCATAAGTAAATTTCTTTCGTTTTCAGGCTCTCTTTTAAACAGATTTGCTCGTTATGTAATACCTGGTACTAATTCATAATTCACGTGAAATCCTAGAAAGAGATCCGGTGAGTAGCCATTGAGAGTAACTAATAGGCTCTTCCAGAAGCACCCTCCAATATACAAGCTCTAAACGTTTTTCTTGGAAGCTGAATATATTCGAAGTACTTGTTCGCATTTATAGCATTTCCTGAAGTGACGTACAGCCGTAAAAACCACTTAATTACGGTGAAGCCTTTTACATCGAGTTGTGGTGCGCTTATTAAAGGATAAAGTTACCTATCATAGCAAGTAAAACGACATATTTAGCGTATCATTCTACGTAAAACCATATTTAGCGTCGTTGTTTTTTTTTTATTCAATAATCAAACTGTCAATATTAAATCATTGTAAAGTTTTTCATGCTTCTGACCAAAGTCTCATAATCATCCCACAGTCAAGCATCCACCCTCTAATCATCAAACATACCAAAAATTGCAGCCATGTAGCCTCGGTAGTTTTTATCTTATTTGAGGTTAAGGTTAGCCATGTATCGTGGGTCTTGCACCGCTTAGGTGTCAGCAACAGAGGCCGAGTCCAAGTCCGGAATCGTCGCCGACGCTTCTTCATTTGACGGCATCTGGGAAGCAACTGAGAGTTTCGTACTGTAGCACATCGAGAGGCTCGTAATCATGTAAATCGAAGATAGTTACAACAAGATCCTGGCACTGCGGCTCGTCTAGCCCCTCAAAGGTGCTGTTTCCTAGCTCGATTTTTTTTTTTTTTTTTTTTTTTTTTTTTGCGATTTGACCAGCCTAGGAACACAGGCCACCGCCGGGCAGTGTCTGAAAGTTTCATTGGCGCCGCCAGAGAGTATCTGCATATAGTAACTTGAGAGATAAAGATAAACAGAGAAATATCGTGAGCTGTATAGCAAAAGATCATCACTAATTACATATATCAAAAAGAAATTTGTAAAAAATAACAAAAGTAACCCTTTGCTGTTCTAATGCTTCTGCGAGTGCATGAAATTGCATTGTGAGTCACTGGCAATCATTTTACAATGAAACCTAGTAGAAATTTGATATGCTCTACTATCAATAAGCATTTAATCACAATAATAAATAGAAATGTAAGTTAAACCAAAAAAAATCTATTTTCATTTACTAAATGATTAATTAAACTTAGATATCACGCATTTGTATGGTATTTAGAGAAAGTTATCTTGACGAAATGGTAACAAAGAGCGAAAATGAAACTTCGAACTATTAAAATTTACATTGCATGTAAAACGAATAATGGCATTTCTCTCTCTCTCTCTCTCTCTCTCTCTCTCTCTCTCTCTCTCTCTCTCTCTCTCTTTCTCTCTCTCTCTCTTTACCGTTCTTTCCTTAACTTAATTTTTCTTTATATTTCTGTTCTTAATCATACTGTAACCTTACCCCTCTCTTCATTCTCAAAGCTTAATTTTTTCTTGTCCTAACACCAACTATCCCTACTAGCCATTGCAAGGCTTTTAGCCTGACTTATTTGTCTACCTTCCATATATTTTATGAATGAATGCATATGAATATCTCTCTCTCTCTCTCTCTCTCTCTCTCTCTCTCTCTCTCTCTCTCTCTCACACACAAAATGAATAATTATGATGAAGGAAGATCAAATATTATGGAAAAGTTGGATTTTTTAATGTCAGAATTTCTGGAAATGAAAAAAAGAACAACATACCAGAACAGGAAAGAGACATGGGAAAATCCTTATTACTACCAATATTAAATGAAGGAGAAAACACGCAAACCATCATAGTGATGAATGCGCAGGTTTTAGTTACGAGTAACTCAAAAAGAAAAAGAAAAAAAATAGAGTACTTAGAAGAACTAACCCAAAATGAAAAGAAATAGATATAATGAATATAAGTGAACCTGGTATTCCCAAGAGACTGGGAATGATGATCAAATAAAAGGGTTCCAAACTTATAGATCAGATAGAAAAAATAGGAATCAAGGGGGAACCGCAATATATGGGAAAGACAAAAACAAGGAAAATATATGAGAAATATCCGTAACTCAGAATGTGAACTAATAGCGGTAGAATTTGAATCTGAAAAATTGATGACATAGTAATATATAGACCTCCTAATACTAAAGAGTTTGACTTAATAATTGAAAAATTGGATGATATATGTAGAAAAAAAATCACAAGGACTGGACTATTCTCCTATCTGGTTGACTTCAACTTTTTTTCCTTTCGTAGAATGGAAAGAACGAATAGGAGACTGTGGTTGTACTTATACATATAAAAAAAGAGAGTAATAGTAGTGAAGAAGATAAGAGGCAATTTGAAAGCTATTAGATATGCTACTAGAATAAACAACATCAACAAATAAATCACCTGCCAACAAGAAAGGAAAAATACTTTAGACCTAGTATTTGTGAACGAGATGAATTATGTTAAGAAATAATAGTTTATAATGCGAGTATTTCAGATCATAATGTCATAGAATTAACAGTTCATTCCAAAGCAAGTGAAAATAGAGTAAGCAAGAAAAATGAAAAAGTGGGAAGGATATGGAAAATACAACTTCTCAGTAAAAATATAAAATGGTCAGAAATTAATGAAGAATTAAACAAAGATTGATAACATTTTCGTAAGTGATGACATAAGGGTAAATACGGGCGATATATATATATTATTGGAGAAAATAGTGGATAAATATATACCGAAGAAGAAAAGTAAACATCATTCATGCATACCAAGAGACAGAAGGATCTTGTTCCAGAAAATCAGAAAGTGGAAAAAATCTTGCAAAAGCAAAATGCATGGGAAAGTTATAGAACTAAAAAGTAAGATAGAAAATGCAGAACAAAAGATTATACAATCAAAAGAAAATGAAAAACGGGACTTGGAAGAAAAAACCCTATTAAATATCAAGCAAAAACCCCAAACTATTATACTCATATGCGAAGAAGATGAATAAAAGAAGAATAGAAATAGGCCCTCTGAGAATTGAAGGGAGATTAACGAATGAAAAAAAGGAATTTGCAACATACTGGCAGAACGATATAAGAGAGAATTCACCCCTAGAATAGATAATGAAGATAATGATATAGAAGTAAGGGACGAAAATAGTGAATATTTAGCTGACATAGAAATTAATGAAGCTGATATTGTGCAGGCAATTAATGAAATTAAAATGGAGCTGCTGCAGGCCGGATGGAGTCCCTGCTATTTTGTTAAAGAAAGTAGTTCATTCTATCGCAAAGCCACTTGCAATATTATTAAGACAAAGTGTAGATACAGGCAAGATTTATGATGAGCACAAATTAGCATATATTCACCCCTACTTCAAAAGTGGATCAAGACTAGAGGCAAGTAATTATAGGCCTGTGAGTCTAACATCACATATTGAAAGTGTATGAAAGGGTAATGAAGAAAAATATTATGAAACATTTAATAAAATAATTTGTTTAATATAGGACAACACGGTTTCGTACCCGGAAAAAGTACACAAACCCACTGTTAGTCCACCGTGAGAACATATTCAAAAATATGAAAAGCGGAAATGAAACAGATGTGGTTATCTAGACTTTGCAAAAGCTTTTGACAAGTAGACCATAATATATTAGCAAAGAAAATTAGAAAACACAATATCGTAGATAAAGTAGGAAGATGGTTAAAACAAGAATTTTTTACACACAGAAAACAGATAGTTATTGCAAACGATGAGAAATCGGATGAAACCAAGGTAATATCCGGGTGTGCCACAAGGTACGGTGCTAGCTGCAATATTGTTTGTTATTATGATTGAAGACATAGACAGTAATGTTAAGGATTCGGTAGTGAGTAGTTTCGCTGATGGACACAAGAATAAGTAGAGAAATTACTTGTGATGAAGATAGGAACGCTCTACAAAGAGACCTTAACAAAGTATATGATTTGGGCAGAGGTAAATAGGATGGTATTTAACTCTGATAAATTTGAATCAATAAATTGATGGAGACAGAGAAGGAAAGCTATATGCATATAGGGGACCTAATAATGAGACAATCACAAATAAGGAAGCAGTTAAAGACCTTGGTGTGATGATGAATAGGAAACATGTTATGCAATGATCAAATAGCCATTCTGTTGGCAAAATGTAAAGCAAAAATGGGAATGTTGTTACGGCACTTCAAAACAAGAAAAAGCTGAACACATGATATGCTTTATAAAACATATGTTCGTAGTCCACTTGAATATTGCAATATGATATGGTACCCACACTATCAAAAGGATATGCACAAATAGAGAGTGTACAAAGGTCCTTTACAGCTAGAATAGAAGAAGTTAAGGACCTAGACTACTGGAAAGACTACAATCCTTAAAATTATATAGTCTAGAAAGGAGAAGAGAACGCTACATGATAATTCAGGCATGGAAACAGATAGAAGGAATAACAGAAAAATA
>NC_061107.1:39947096-39964596 GCF_015104395.2 Macrobrachium nipponense | reverse complement strand
GGAACAGAAGAATGTGATGATCTGATTTGGTATATGAGGGCATTTTACAAAATCACGAAGGGGCAGAGCTCCATGACAGATTTTAGCTCGCAATTATTTGATGCAATAACAGATTTTGTGGAGATATTGAAAGGTTTGCGCCGGGTAAGTGGTGATTCTATATCATTAGAAAATTTTTATAAATTTCTACCTTTCACCTGACTTTTGAATGATGTTCCGGATACAATTGTGAGCGGTGTTGGTGGTCCTCAGGAGCCTTCGCCTGACTAAGCATGTCGAAATGCCCAACAGTAGATAGTACATTTTTCAATGGGAGTCCAAAAACCCCGATGGGTGGTCGACTTAACTTTCCGCAAGAGAATCGTTTTGCTTCCGGTAGTTTTTGAGCTAAGGTGAGAGTGATAGAAAATCTACGGATCAAGCACCACAGTTTCGTTGCTTCAATTTCAATAAGCAAGAGCATACAGTAATGGACTTAAACATTGCGGCATGTGTAAGAATTCTATACACAATTGGAAGTTCAGTCCATTATTCAAAAAGGAATAATGATATACTTGGAGTCAGAGTTTTGTGAGTAGCTATAAGAAAGCCCCTCTGGGAGGATATCCAAAGAAATCTAAAGACAGACAGAAATTTTGGAGGGCAGAACAACCAAAAGGGAAGGGATAGGATGTTCATGTCATACAGAGAATTTGGAAGATATAAGAGAATAATAGCCAGTGGTGAAGGGAGCCATAACTAAGTCTAGTATTTTGATTGTTGTGGATACGGGCTCATCAGTCAGTTTAGCGGACTACGATTTTTTTAAATCAATGTTTTCTCAGTGGAGGTTAGAAGATTCAGAGGAGAAAGAGTACGATGTTCAAGCTTGTAAACTGGATGCGGTGAGGATAGTAGATATCTGCTTTTTTGCTGGGGAACCAGTTAATAAAGGAACCAGTTTTGGTGGTGAGGTGAATTGCCCTGGGAAACAGAATTTTACCGGGACATCCTGCACGTAGGAGGAATAGGATTTCTCTATATCCTGGTGAAGGAGGAATAACAACTGGTGAATTTGAGGGTTTCATTCTGTAGATGGGTGTTAAGGAAATGGGAGGGGGCGTTGCCGGGGCGACAATAGATCTGTTATGGGGGATACTGAAGAAATAATTGGGAATAATGAGGAAATTGTGGGAGATAAACAATCACATGTCGAAACTGAGCCTTATGGTGAAGGGAAGAGAATATATGGAGTTTGAATGGAAGATATAATGTTAGAACCAGGCATGGTTGGTCTGGTGAAAGTTAAGGTGAGAGATATAAAAGTGGATAAAAAGGTGTTTGTGGTAGAAGGCAGTGAGAAACTTAAAGGAGTGGTGAGTACAGTTTCAATGAATAAAGTATCAAATGAAGGGGTTACATAGTGGAATTGTTAAACTGAAATAATTCAGTCAGAAGGTATCAGGGGGACACGTATGCTGTAGATTTAGAAGAATGCAGTGATGAATCAGTATCAGTTGTATTGATAGATGAGCAAATGGTTTTTCGGAGGCTGAAATGGAGGTTAGAAAGGGGATATTTTAGGAATAATTTGGGGTTAGGTGAAGTTTTAGCTGAATACTCACATGCTATTCCTTTCAAAAGGGGGATAAATTGGGGCTAATTAATGTGTTAGAACACAAAGTGCATTTAGAAGTTGGAACGAAGCTTATTTTTGCCCTGTCATTTAGGATACCTTTTAAGATTAGAGTGGATGTTGATCAAGAGCTTAACAAGTGGGAGTAGTTAGGTATAATGAGGCCTAGCTTGACACCATTTAATTTTCTGTTGTTGGAGGTATACCTAAGAAGGATGGTTCGATTCATGTATGTGTGAATTCTAGAAAATTAAATGAGAAGACCATTCCAGACAGGCATAAGGCACCGTGTTTGCCAGATTTGTTTGTGGAGGCTGGAGGCAGGAATATTCATTCATCAACTAGCCTCATTCATGGAAGGGTTCTTGTGAGTGCCTTTGAGCAAAGAGAGTAGCAGTAGACAGAATTTTTAATTCCGAAGATATATATAAATTTTCACGAATGACTTCTGGTTTGTCAGGTAGTCCTATGACATTTATGAGGCTAGTGAATGCAGCCTTGCACGAGATGTTGGGGAAAATTATTTTGTCTACATGGATGACATATCGACTGCTACAGATTCTATAAAGAAACAGTAAGAAGTACTTAAGGGAATCCTTAGGAGGCTTAGAATGGAAGGTTTGAAAGTGAAACTAGCCAACTGTGACTTCTTGACGAAGAACATTGTATATCTAGGACATGTCATTTCGAAAGAAGGTGTTCGAATGAGTGATGACAAAGTAAATGCTATTGTGAATTTTCGTATACCAAGAACTAAGAAAAACGTTTGGTCTTTCATGGGGATGGCAGGGTTTTTCCTAAGTCTGTGAAGGGGTTTTCTACATTGCTCGCACCTGTGATGTACAGTTTTTATGGGGGGAGGCTCAGAAGGTCAAAGTGGTTTTGATGAGTCCTCCAGTGTTAAGGTTTCCTGATATTTCTTTACTGTTGACGTTAGTGGCATCTGCTAGTCAAGAGTGGGTAGGTGCTTGTTTAATGTAGACATTTAAGGGTGAATTGCATCAATAACTTTTTATAGAGGGAAGTTCAAAACACGGGTGAGTAAAGGAAGGTTAATGGCAACAGTGACAAAGATGCATTCGCTGTGGTTTCTAGCTTGGTTCATTTTAAGATGTTACTAATGAAGAATAAAGTATAAGCCCTTTCGGATCATAAGCCATTATTGGATCTTTTTAATATGTCAGATCTTTCTCCTAGGAGGGCTAGGTGGTTTTAGACAATTAGGGATTTTGATGCTAACCTTAATTACATTAAGGGTACTATACATAATGTGGTGATGGATGCCCTTTGTAGGAATTCTGTGGACATGGAGGGTGAGTATGTGTATTGTAATTGGTGAGTTTGTTGACTGGGATATTATTTTAGTGGAGAAGAAACAAGATGAAGATAAGTGTTTAGCTGACAAAAATACGCTTCTTAGAGGTGAGTTAGTGAGGAAAGGTTAAAAGTTGCCTATGCAGGTTTGGAATTAAAGGGTAATTTGTTGGTGAAAAGAATTAAATGTAAGTTAGGAATAGTGATAATATGGGGATGCAACACACATCATGGTACCAAATGAATTGATTCCAGTGGTGTTAGAGATAGTTAATTGTAAATTTGGTAGTCCACATTTGGGGACTGATGCTAAGGTCACACATTCACGTATCAACGCACGCACGCCCACGCATGAGCGGAAATTGGTAGTTGGCAACAGCTTACGTCAGTAAACCATAAATGTAACGTAAAACACACGTAAAATCGTAGACGTACGGTGATGGGTCGTCCGGCGCTAAGCTCCGCCCACTAGGTCGCCGTAGCCCACTCCAGTTTTGAAATGTTCAAACAAGTCGTGGTGGTCACGCCAAATGTCACCTGACGTAGCTCCAGGCATTGCATGTGGGAGCCACGGTGACTGCTGCGGGGTAAGCGCTAGGGTCACCAGCATCGTTCGCCGTGCTTGTTGTTTTCTTTCCGCGGCAAGCACGCGGGCCACTCCTAATTGCGCTGTAGCCTACGGCGAAACAACTTAACACATTTACAACTCTGTACGACATGCAACGCTGTAGTGTGGTATAAAAAGGTCAGGTCAGCTGTTGTTTCGTCTCCCGAAACCAGCAGTTTCCTTCAAGCACTCTCCACAACGCCCTTCAAGATGCCGAACCTCCTAAAACGACCAAGGAAGGGACCATCAACGTCACATCTTGCAGGACCTTCTTTCGGCCGGAAAAGACTCCTACAGCCACTTCTACAACATCCTGCAGACATTCAGGACAGGGAAAAAGTCAACTTCCACCTACAGGAGTCGGAGTTGGATGAGATTCTGACTGATGACAGCGACACGGAAACTCTCCATGAAGCTACCCCCATTGACGAGGGACACAACGTTCCCTTGACGGAGGATAGCCAAGACGTCGAAGATATTTGTTTCCTCTGAATAGCAGTCTTACAATAAGGTGTAACAAATAATGTAAATATTGAGAGGAATTCCTATATACATCTAAAAAATATTATCTTGAATGGGTAGAATTCCTATTTATTTCCAAGAATGTTTGATAAGTTATTAGATGTTATTCTATATCGCTTAAATATAAATCGCCCATAGTCAACAGTTTTATAAGTCTAAGTGTATGTCTGAATGGTAAAATCGAAGCAAGAAAATTCTAGTGCTAGTCTTATATACTACTTATCCTATGTTCATTTATTTGTGATGTTACATTAATTACATATTATATATATTACAGATAGCTACTATAAAAAAGTTACCATAAAACTAGAATAGATTAATTTGTAGGAAAACAACGAAGAGACGAGCAGTTACAATGATTGTTTACGGAACGGCAAGCTCTGTTCACAGGCCCGCCCTTTTGTACCCTGCGGCACCACAACGGTGGGCGTGGTCTTGACGTGAAGTTGACGTACATGAACATTACAATATCGGCGTTAGTTTCAGGTAGACGTCCGACCTTGCTTTCTTTGCGCGTACATTTGCGGCGCAATTTACGGTGCTGGCTTTACGTCCGTTAGCCCGTGTCTTGTTTACCAGCTGTTCAAGGTCATTTCACCGCGATGATGCCCACGATCCACATACGTGGGCATACGCAGTCGTGATACGTGAATGTGTGACCCCAGCATGAGAAAATGTATCAGAAAGTACGTAATCAGTTTTTCTGGAAAAATATGTTTTCGTCAGTGGAGATTTTTGTGAAGGGATACTTAGTGTGTAATTCGAATAAACCAGTGAGGGTTACTTTATGTAAATTGGGATCTTTTTCTATCTCTAATAGGCCTTTTCAGAGGGTGCATATGGATTAGTTAACAAACCTTTGTGAGTCGGCGAATGGCCATTATTGATGAATTAACGAGGTTTGTGGAGATTTTTTCCTTAAGGAATGACGACAGAAGAGGTTTCGGTTACATTTTTCATTGGGTATTCCGGAGATTCTTACAGTAGATAATAAGAAAGATTTTTTTTTTTTTTTTTTTTTTTTTTAACAGAACATCAGTGTACTGTGGAAGTTATGGGGATAACGAATGTAAATGTTCTTCTGCATAGGCTGGAAGCTGATAGTTTGTGTGAGTGAGCCAATAGGAAAGTGCTCGAAGGTCTTACAGTTACAATGGGTGGAAATGATACTAACTGGGATAGATATATAGATGTGGTTAGACGTAGCACAGACATAATGGTTAGTAACACCATTTCTTATGTCACCTGTGGAGGCATTACATCGTTATCCGTTATCGGGTGCGTTTGATTTGTTCTCGATACCTTCATGCTCTGACAATACAGTTAAATTCTGAATTGCTTCTGCTAAATAGGGACATGCACATCTTAGTAGTAATCTCGAGTCATTGACTCAAGAGATGGTTACGAGAAGTAATGCTAAATCAGACAGCGCAAGAATTGTAGTTGGGAATCATGTAATTTTCGAGATTGTCAGAAATGGAATAAAATAAAAATTTTGACCCAAGTATGAAGGGGTGTCTTTTGGTTATAAAAGAGTACAGGGAAACTAGGTTTGTAGTTCTGGATGAAGATAACACCCAAATATTTGGAAATTACTCACAGTTTTAGAACAGGAAGAGTATCTGACTAGGAAGAAAAGAACTGACATCGAACGAGGCGAAGCACCGTACAAGAAGAAAACTTACAAAGATGTTTATCTACGAATACACAGGCTTGTAACTTTATATAATTCTGAACGAAAAGTTTATTACTTACGGTGTATTGCAATGAATATGCATTCATTTTGATATTGGAAAGACAATTAAACTTTTTATTTCCTTTTAAAATATGATGCTACTGTACAATGAAATATCAATGTTAAATTGCACCTTATATTTTTAAATGAATAAACTTTGTACTTTTGATAAACAAATGAATCAAATTTGTACTTTATAATCTTTATTTACTTTCCTTTTCAGTAAGAATTATTACCTAAGACTTATGCAATACAATATCATTGCTATAGGGTAAGGATAGAGAGAGAGAGAGAGAGAGACGAGAGGAGAGAGAGAGAGAGAGAGGATTTAATATTATGGCCACTGGCAGTTTAAAAACTGCTAGTTTAAAATATCAAAGTATTGAAGCTAGTTGTAATGTATTTTTTAAACGCTTGTTGTTTTGAAATGTTTATAGTATTGAAACTACTTGTAACGTAATTATTTAAATGAATAAATGAAAAGAGATGATTATCAAGATAGAGAGAGAGTGTGTGTCTTGGGTCATTTTGTTTCTCTACTCTTTTCGTTTTTTTTTCTTTAATGGGCTTTTCTTTTTTCAATTCTTCGGCCAAAAATCACCTCACGGCAAAAGTTTCTAACGGCAAAAAACCTGCGGCAAAAAGGACCGGGGGAGGGGGCGAAAATTCCGGCGGCGAAAAAGACCCGCGGCGAAAAGACGTAGAACCGTTTGTCTTATAGGGGGATGGCGTTTATTTTCTTTTTTTTTTCTTTTTCTTTTTTGAGGTTGAGCAGTTATTTATGTTTTTTTTCTTTTTTTGGTTTTCTTGTTTTTGTCCATTGAGGTTAAGCAGTTATTTGTGTTTTTTTTCCTCTCTCCTCACAGATATGGATGTTTAGTATACTCTTTGACTTCGTGGTGAGTCTTATTTGTGACCAAGGGTCATAATAGAAAAGGATCATGAAGTTTGGCTCAACGACAATAGGACTGTAATGAGCGTGGAATTTGAAGAGGTAGTGTTGGCTGTGATGGTGTTGGAATGTTCTCAGAACAGTGTTGAAATGCTAATGAGACACTAGAGGAGGCAAAACTGGAACATAATATGTTGGATCCGTTAACATATTTTTTTCGGAAATTATGGTTATAGTTTACCGAGTTGAAGGCATTATTGAGGAGACAATTACGTGGGTTCCATGCGAAACCAAATGGCAGAAACAAGAAATGTAAAAAAGCGGCGGTTGGTTTAGTGGTGGGGCGATTGCATTAGGTGTAACAGCAATTGGTTATGAACATTACGAAAGGTTTGAGGCATTCATTGGAAGGGAGAGTTCTGGAAAAGTTAAGTGGGAGTAAAGCAGTTATATGAGCCTCTTGAAGAGTTTAGGAAAATGTACGATGGTTCAGGATGTTAGGGGTGACCTAGGTTTGACAAAAGCGTTGTTTTCAGTTCATATGGCAGTTTCGAATATTGAGAAAGAGAACGAATCGTTACTACCAGTGATCAAATCACTGGTAAAATCGGTAATCTTGGTGTTGAAATGCCTTATTTCTGAATATATTTTGCCTACGGGGGCATCACTCCTGTTGGAGGGATCACAGCTCTTTGATGGAGGGTGCAGAACAGTGTCTACAAAATTTACCATGGTCAGTAGGAGGATCTGCAACTTGTCAGCGAGGATCTTTACGCAAAGTGTGCGTAATTACCATAGGGTCGTGGAAGTACCAGATGTATTGGAGATTACAACATTGCCAGCGTTGAAACAAGTGGAGGACACAGACTGTATTGAGCGGTTTAGTGCTCATAAGTTCATTTTATTTTATGTTTTTGGTGTGTTAGTGATAATTATCATAGTCAAGGTTGTGGCTATATTCTTAGTGCAGGCGACTTTGATGCTTCAAGGAGAAGCAATACCCACAAGTGCAAATGACAGTAAACCATGAAACTGCACCATAGAGTTTAGATAAGTGTAATTGGATTGGGGGCGACTGGTAACTAGGTGGGTCTAGCCCTGTTAAATTGGGTGCAGAAATATTACCAACAAACAAACCGTTGCCATGTTTAGCTGTTTTACAGGTGAGAAATATGTGACCTGGGTGTTTGCAAATTCAGCATATGTCGTGCATTTCCCTGTGGGTGTGTCAGCATTATGTGTTCAAGTGAAATCTTCTGTCTCTGTTGAGATCGAATCTTCAGGAAAATGTTGCCAGGTCTTAGTCAGATTTTGGGGTGGGTTAAATGGAAGAGCGTGTCAGTTTGTATGATATGAAATCGCTAACTGCGACAGGCTCTTGAAAAAGATCTCTCTCTCTCTCTCTCTCTCTGCTCTCTCTCTCTCTCTCTCCACACACACACACACACACACACACACACACCACACACACACACATATATATATATATTATATATATATATATATATATATATATATATATATATATATATATATATATATATATATATATGTGTGTGTGTGTGTGTGGTGGTGTGTGTGTGTGAGTGTGTGCTTGTTCCTTGTATGTATATGTGTATCAACATTTGATCACATCGTACTAATAAGTCTGTTTTACTTAGTTCACTTTTAAGGCAAACAGAGACATCATTGGATTTAATAGATCATGCTGTCATGGGTGTATTTCTTTGTGTAGGAAAAGTGTTCAAGTTATTTATGTGTTTACCTTTATGTATACAAATTTTTATTTTTTGCGCACAAAAGTTACATGCATTTTCAAGAGAGAAGAGAGAGAGAGAGAGAGATGATTTCATGCGCAATCTCATCAGGTGAAAATCACGTTTTACTCGTGACAGAGGACTGCAGGTTATTAGCAATAATTGGAAATTAGACATGTAGGGCAATTTATAGAGTCGTCGAGTCGAGATAATTGGTCCAAAGTTAAACTTACTGTTGTGTTAAATCAACGTTTCAAGATGAAGTACTAGGTATTATGCATTGTCTGTAAAAAAAAAAAAAAAAAAAAAAAAAAACCGTATTTTGAATGACATGTAGCATGCCAACCTAATTGACCCGAGTGTAATTATTAAATTATATTTACACAAGCACGCACAAACATTATATATTATATATATATATATATCATATATATATATAGATATATATATTATATATATAATATACATATATATATATATATATATATATCAATATATATATATATATATATATATATATATATATATATATATATATATATATATATATATATATATACTATATATATATATATATAATATATATATATATTATATATATATATATATATATATATATATATATATATATATATATATTTAATCAGTATTTAATCAGATAAGTCCTACCAGTATTAACTTATGCATCAGGAAGCTTACTAAAGCCTTAGAACATAAGTAGTTACAACTCAAAGAAAACTATGGGAATAAAACCACTAAGAGACAGAAAAAAGAGCAACATGGATACTAGAGCAAACTAATATAGAGGATATTCTTATAACATGAAAGAAAAAGAAATGGGCCTGGGCAGGACATATAATAAGAATTGCCAGATAATGGATGGATGAAAAGAATAACAGAATGGGCCATTAGAGATTGCAAACGAAGCAGGGGAAGGAAGAGAGGACGATGGATTGATGATTTAAGAACATTTGTGGGTATAAAATGACATAGAAAGACCATAAACAGACGAGGAGTGGAGGGACATGTCTGAGGCCTTTGTCCTGCAGTGGACTAGAAATGGCTGATGAAGATGTTTATATATATAGTATATATTTATATTATATAATATATATATATATATATATATATAATATATATATTATATATATATATATACATACATATATATATATATATATATATATATATATATATATATATATATATATATATATATATAAATCATCTTCATCAGCCATTTCTAGTCCATGCAGGACAAAGGCCTCAGACATGTCCCTCCACTCTGTCTGTTATGGTCTTTCTATGTCATTTGTTTAATACCCACAAATGTTCTCAAATCATCAATCCATCGTTCCTCTCTTCCTTCCCCTGCTTCGTTTGCAATCTCTAATGGCCCATTCTGTTATTCTTTTCATCCATCCATTATCTGGCATTCTTATTATATGTCCTGCCCAGGCCCATTTCTTTTTCTTTCATGTTATAAGAATATCCTCTATATTAGTTTGCTCTAATATCCATGTTGCTCTTTTTCTGTCTCTTAGTGTTCCCATTCCCATAGTTCTTTGAGTTGAACTAGCTTAGCTCTAAGGCTTTAGTAAGCTTCCTGATGCATAAGTTAATACTGGTAGGACCATCTGATTAAATACTTTTGTTTTTAAAGAAAGTGGCATTTTACTTTTCATAATTTCATTTTGTTTACCAAAGGCTCTCCATCCCATGCTTATCCATCTTTTAATTTCGATCTCATTGCCTTTGAAAACACTTATTGGCCGTCCTACTATGAGATTCAGGGCCTGTGAACACGGCTTTTTCACAATAACTTTTTATCTATGCATTTCAAATATATTAAAAAGCTTATTCAGAATACATATTATATCAGCACAAATTTTGAGCGTATTCTGCACTACGTAGGTTGAATAAATTTGGTACTTATAATGTAAAAGTGACCTTTTTTGAAGACGGGCCAACTTACTCAGAGAAAAGGTTCGAACGCAACTCGTTACGTAACTTATGACATCACTTCTTCCCTCTTTCTCGATGGTATGATTGGCTATACGTAACGAAGGCTAAACCTCTGGCAACAATGACATACAAATTTAAATACAAGCAAAGCAGTACACCTTTATGAACTCTGGAACCTACCCAATGATAATTGTCATAATGAACAAACCAACAAAATATGTTAATAAATACAAAAACACTTCGATTATTAGTCTAACTCCCAAAAATAAGTTTCCAAAGAAATTACAGTCTACTTTATAGGTCACAATCAGATTGACAAGATGTAGGGAATAGTTGGTAGTTACCAAAAACATAGTAGACAAGCTTCATTTCATAACTGCTATATCCTATGTCAAGCAATTTTTATTTATTGGCTATCTACCTATTTACTGAAAAAAAAAATAGCCGGTATCGTATATTGGCTTTAAACCTTCACCAATAATTATCGTCAGAATGGTGACTTCATGAGGCTCCACCCGCTTTCGCCTCATTATAATTCAGGATAACACTGCAAGGCTACCATGGGCATTGTTGGATTAGAAAATTTAACTTTCGGCTATAAAAAACTAATTTCTCGAGTAGTTGTAAGAAGTACTAAATGATCCTCAAGGATCCCAGCAGTTGGTCTAAACGTTTAATTCATGTATATTACTGCTATACTGTTGCGGCACTACTGCTACAAGTAGTATTACTACGTTAGCACTGATACCCCACCCACATCTATGTATCGTTCCGCCATTCATAAAGTCTTTGGGTTTCAGAGGCGATGGCATTTCTGTCTGGTGGATGGGCGGGGCAACATTTAGTCAAAAGGTGTTTGTTTACCTTGCTTACGTAATGAATGTTTCGACTCTTGGCTCGTAATCATTGGCCATGGCGTCGGCTAGATCATTTTACTCTATAAAATTAAAACTATCGGGTTTTAGGTTATTGATAATGCTGACAAAATTTGTGTGGTGGTAAAATATACATATGTCAAACTTTCAGCTACATCCAATGCTTTTGGGCAAGGAGCCAAAGTCCAAAAAATCGTCGCGTTGTTACAGCAAGACCCTGTAATCTCAATAGTAAAGTAACGTATATTGGTCGTTAACAATATTTAGAGGTTCGTCCATAACTCTTATTTGTTGACTCTGCATTTTCATTGAACGTTATCTTAGTATTACTCATATTCCTTTTCAGTATTACATTTCTGCTATTCTCTTTTCAAATCTTCTATCATCTTTTGTTATTCCTCCCCTGATTCACTGAGTAGAACTATGTCATCTACAAACCTTAGGTATTTAAGGTGTTCCCAATTAATGTTAACTCCTACATTTTCCTAATTTCCTAATTTGAATACTTAAAAACTTCTAGGCACGCTATGAATAATTTAGGAGAGATGGGGTCTCCCTGTCTAACGCCTTTCTCAATCGGAAATTTCTCTCTGTCTTATGTAGTTTTAGGATTGCTGTACTACCCGTATAGATATCTTCAAGTGTTCATTACTTTTGAAGAGCTTTTATTACTGCTGAAGTTTTGACATAATCAAAAGCTTTCTCATAGTCTACAAATGCCAAGCATAGTAGTTTGTCGGATATGGTCAGTAGTTGAATAACCGCTTCAAAAACCTTCCTGCTATCTTGGTTGGTTAAAGTCTAGCAGTCTTTCTATTTGGCCCAGTATGAGCTTTGTAAATATTTTATATATTACTGAGAGTAAACTTATTGGGCGGTCATTCTTCAGGTCTTTTGTGTCTCCCTTTTTGTGAATCAATATAATGACAAAAGTTTTCTAGCTGTAAATATTTTGTGTAATGTTCAGCGAGTTTTGTGAAATATCCTCCATCTATAATTAAGTCAACTGTTGGGTCATCTTCTCCTGCTGCTTGGTTTTTTTTTGTGCCTTTTAATGCTTTCTTTACTTCACCTACTGTTACCTTTGGTACCGGCTCAGGTGTTTCATTATTTCTATTTACAAAGTTATTTCCTATATCACTATTGTACAGTATTGTATAGAAATACTCAGCGATTATCATCACTCCATCTCTTTTGTCGATAATATTTCCATTTTCATCCTTTAAGCAAACATCTGTTGGAGCCCTGTTCCAAGTCTTCTTTTCAACAAATTGATGCCTCTTCCCTTCTTTAGTGTTTCTTCAATTTTCGTCTTATTGTGTTTACGAATGTTTTGAGCTTTTAGTTTGTTTATTGTTTTGGATAGCTCTCCAAGTTCTATTTCATCTCTCTTAGATTTTCTTTCATTTACATTCGTTTCTTTGTTAAGTTTTTTATGTTTTCTGATAGTTTTCCTTGATCTTCTTTAGGACCTTATCCACCTATCTAGCGTGTTGAATCTAATACAAATTTTATTTAGTTACTATTCATTTCTTCCTTATTTGATTCCATTTCATCATAAAGCTGGGAGTATATATTTTATATTGCTAAACTAAACTCATCAGATTTTTTTCTTAACACAGGAGCGTTTATTTTCATAAAATTAGTTTTCTTTTCCTTTCCTTAGATCTAGACAAAATTTACTTCTCACAATTTTATGTCGCTTGACTTTAACTTGTTTAACACTTACATCTTTAACTAGATTAACTTTTTCACTGAGAATAAAATTTACTTCGTTTTTCGTTTCTCCATTTGGGCTTCTCTATGTCCATTTTCTATATTCCTTTTTTTATAAAAAAAAAAAGGGTGATCATGATTTTTGAGATTGTTTCTTTCAGCAAATTCTACAAGCATGTCTCCTCTATCATTTCTTGTGCCTCCTCCGAATTTACCTACAGGTGATTATAATCTCTTCCTTTCATCAACTTTAGCACTGAAATCACCCAAAACAAACGTAAATTGAGTCTTATGTTTTTTTCAAAGATATCTCTAGATCTTCATAAAAAGAAATTATATTTCTTAATTTGTATGGGATGTTGTTAGTGCATACGTTTGAATGATCTTCAGTTTATACTTCTTATTTAGTTTGATAATCAATCCTGCATTTCTATCACTAATACTATGAAATCTGTCTATGATACCTGCAAGATTATTATTAATAAGAAAACACACTCCATCTTGTTTGTTCCCTTCATGTCATTTGAAATAAAATATAAGACCCTCTTTTAACTATATAAGACTCCCCAGTTCTTCTAATTTCACCCAATCCTATTATATCCTAATTTATTTCTTTCAAGTCTTCTAGTAACATAACCAGATCTTCTTCTCTAGGCAGAGTCCTAACATTTTTAGCACCCTTTGCAGTGGGACGCATCTGCCCGCCACCTTGGGCGGTTGTTCCACTGCCGCTGAGGACTTGGGGCTGAGACGGGGTAGTTGTATTCATGTCTGGGTTTTGGGTATTTTTTCATCATCACACTGACCACTCGGGATTGGCGATGGTGGGAGACTTTGGCCTGATCGCTCACAGCAAGACAACCTAGCATGGGTGGCCCTGACTAATACAGGTTTGCTGATCATGGCGATGCACAAACCCTTTCACCACATTAAGGTACCCCCACTCAGAAAGGGATATATATATATATATATATATATATATATATATATATATATATATATATATATATATATATATATATATGTATATAATATATATATATATATATATATATATATATATATATATATATATATATATATATATATGTATATATATATATATGTGTGTGTGTGTGGTGTGTGTGTGTGTGTGTGTGTGTGTGTGTATGTGTGTGTGTTCTGTGTGTGTGTATAAAATTACGTGGGTCCACAGTTAATTGTCCTAATTATTTTACTAATTAAATCAATGCTGCCTTGATTTAATTAGTAATGCCACTTAAGGCTGGAAAAGGCTGTAAATTACGTAAATAAGAATAGGTCACCAATTTTGTTTTAATAATTAGTACAAAGTTTGAATTTTATTAATGCATGACGTTTGATAAATCAAACGTACTGTACTTAGTTCTAAACAAAGGGAAACATAAAACTAAGGGATCTATTGGAGTAAATAGCAGCCCATAATATTAGTCCAACTCAGGACACGTACATTTATAATAAAAATAAATTATACAACGAATTTGATTCTTTTCTAGGGCTTCTTTGTAACAACTGGTATCAAGGAACATTGAATGTTGCTTATCTGCACTGACCATGCAGATATCTCCATGCATGAGGAAAACCAGACTTCAAGGAGAACATACACGTCTGGAAATAAATCATCCAGGTAACAAAGCATACATGAAAAATCCCTCACCAAAAATATTTGTTCTACAGTGGGCGGGACTTTTTACTTTGTGTCACGGACAGAGATTGTAACACCATCGAGGCACTAGTTACATTACTGAGTAACAATGAATTCCAGTATTATAAGAACTTAATTAATTCAATATAGGCTGTCTTAGCGATGGAAATTAGAAAAACTGCATTAAGCTTGCTCCGGTCTACTGATGCTCACAAAGGTTCTCCACGTTGGAGTACAAGGCAAAGGAGGGTGCTAGAGGAACACCAGGACACAGGTAATATCGGGAGGTCAGCTAAGGAGTGTCTGAGACCTTTACCTCGTGTCCATCATCAAGCTCTCTCTTGGTAGCTCCACCCAGATATACCTTGGGCAGGTCAGTCTGAATATTAAAACTCGCCAGCATGCCATATAGGTCACAGAGGAGTAGATTTTAGGGGAAGGGTGCCTGAGATCTAGACTACAACGATTATTCTCCCTTATGAATCATATCCCACCTGATTGTTCATTGGCTGACTATTCTATAGGTCGGTGTGCGTCCTACCACCACTCCTTACTCTTGCACAAGCAATATATATATATATATATATTATATATATATATATATATATATATATATATATAATATATATATATATATATAATATATATATATATATATATATATATATATATATATATATATATATATGATATATACTTATATATAAAGTTTTTTCATCTCATAATGCAATATTACTTTTTACCTCCCACCCAACTGAATGACAACGATTATAAAATACCCAGAGAAAACGATGGACCACAAAAAAAATTGGCCACAGAAAATGAAATGGAATTACACCGAATAGAAACAGTCCCTTATACATAAGCTTTGTAAGATTAACCAACTAAAAGGAACAAAAAATGAATAAGACTTATGAAGGGGAAAGGCTGAACGAAGGATATCGACTGCATCCCAGAAATGAATTTTAGGAGAGCTGATTATACGGAACACTGCATAATCCTTATTAAATAATGCATTCTTTTTCCTTTTGAAAACAGGAGCCAATTCAATCAGGGATAATATGCAATAAAACTTATTGTTGTGAGTCTGGGGGACAAAAATCACAGGAAAATGAGTTTCACGCATAGAAAAATGCCTTGATCAGAGACATCGCAATTTCTCGCCGGAAAGGGGAATGTAGATAAGAGTGACTGAGAGAGAGAGAGAGGATTGGAGAGAGGGAACGAGAGAGAGCGGGTTATGAGAGAAATTTCCTTCCATTCCTTAAAATCACATCACTATGTTAGTCAAACATTCACATGATGGCTGCCGCCGTAAGCACTAAATCGGACTGTGATAGTCACTACCAATCTGAGGATTCGAAAACTAATCAACAAAATATTAAGATACATATATATATATATAACAGGATATGACACATACGACAAATAAATACTCTATCATTCAATAGTCGCTGGCCTTGTGTGTACGGTATAGATTATCACTTATTCCACGTCATAAAATTCTGTTTAGTAGCAGTTACCTTTTCAAATGTCTCATTCTTCCTCCAGTTAATGACTGTAAATATCGCTCTGTCTCTTAACTCTGCAACACATTGTCGCAAAGACCTTCGTTTTCTTGTTGATAATTACTTTATCAGTGAGCTGATAATCAAATAGATATATTACTAGAAATATAAGATTTAAAGGCCGACTTAGATTAGAATCTAATATCTAATAACATTGACATTAAAGATAAGGAGTATCCAATTGAAATTCTAACTAATTTAAAATGATTATTGATTGTTCTTTTTTGTTAGCAACGAAAATTCAATAAATTTCTTAATATGAAAGTCATCGCTTAATGGAAACATAAGCAACATTAAACCATAATAATCGTTATGAAAATGCTTCCATTTGAAATGTATTTATAATGAGGAGTTTTGTTAAAAAGCTAATTGACTTGTCTGAGTATTATTTAATGCTACATATGAAATGCGATGTGGAAAGATTTTACATTTTTAGAATGATTATATTAATTAATATGATAACAATTTGCATCATTCCAGCAATAGCTTTTAAATGGTAATACAGTGCGTCATTAATAAGTCTTTAATAGAAAGTGATGTGAAAGCAGAGTGTATAATCAAATTTTATGTAAGTTCTAGAATTTGCAGGATTTGATCAGAGAGAGAAAGTCCATACTGATTCTTGAAAATTGCTTATTACATAAATGTTGTAACGAAATTACCTCAATTTTAGTTGCAAAAAGTGAAGAAGTCCCAAGGAGGAGGAAAGAATCTTTAATGGGGGACGTAAATATGGTAAACAGGAAGCTACATTATATCACAAGAAAATATATTCCTAAAATAGTGAAGATTATCTGAGCTTGGCAAACTTTTGTTCGGGAAGATATTATGCTAATTTCTTTCACAGCCACAGACCAATGATGAATATGCATGAAAGAATTAAACTTTACAAAAATGCCACCAAGAAAGTTTTTTTTTTTATTTCTATCTTTAGTTTCTGCCATACGTGGCATTTTGTTGTTACTCTCTTTGCAAGTTACTATCATTCACTAATCGGATGTTTACTCGAATAAACTCCATTTTTAAAAGAATATATAATGTTCTTGGAAGGTCCTGAATTACCTTTGCTTTATAGGGAAAAATAATTTTTTTAATCTACTAAAGCTTAGCCTTTTAAGCCAGAGGATGTGAGATATGTAAATGGCTTTCCAAAACCCAATTATATTGGAATAAATAAATACATATTTATTTTTATAATTTTTTTACGACCAAAAATAAAGCAGAAATTATAAAGAGAAGCTATGAAATAATCCAGCAGATGGGACACATAT
>NC_061107.1:39942096-39944596 GCF_015104395.2 Macrobrachium nipponense | reverse complement strand
TGCTTATATTTATCTACAACTTTTTTCATTATGAAGACATCGAGATAGATAAATCAAGACTTGTATTTAGTATACTTTTATGCACGAATAATGCATTCGTTATTTGTCCAGTTATCACAGAATATCGAAGGGAATTTTCCGGATTTTACATAATATGTTTTATCCCGCTTTTTACAAGTAATATGATATATGCAGTGGGGAACATCTTTAGGACAATTTTTTTTATTACTAAATTTTTAACATTAATATTACTGAAAAACGTTTATGTTAGAAAGCTTTAAAGTTCTAGGAATTTCTAAAAACCTTTCATCATATAATAATTTTAGAATGTTATGCATACTAAACTAGAGTTTGTCATTAGTAAAATAAAATGTTTTTTCTAACTTTTTTCCATGCCAGATCTACAAAAGTCCTTGGGTATTTAAGTTTCAAGGGCATATCATAAATAATTTTAATCTCAGCGTCAATAAACGCCAGGCTTCAGACACATAAATCCCTTAGGAATATCCCAGAAAAAAAAACAGAGAATGTAGCATCTTGATGGTGATTGGAGTAATAATGAACTAAAGAGGCAATGTTAGCTGATTTTCCAAAGACTGAGAAGGTGAAATTTATATCATTTCTATGAACAGTTACATCAAGAAAAGTCAAATTACAATTTCTTTCTTCTTCTACAATAAATCTTATAGAAGGGAATAAATTATTGAGATAAGTAAGGAATTGCTGGAGACTTTCGTGAACTGGCCAAATACAGAAAATATCATCCAAATACATAAGCCATATAACCTTTTGGGGCAAATTTGTTGGTAAGAGTTTTATAAGAAAAAAAAAATTATGCAATTATTACTAAGGACAGGGGATAAGGAATTACCCATAGCTATGCCAAACTTTTGTAAAAAAAAAAAAAAAAAAATCCCCATTTAAATAAAATTTGCTATCTTTGATACATAACCATATGAGACTAATGAGGTTTGCTACGTTATGATATTCCTTTAACTGTAACAAACCTCATTACTAATTTTCAACAGATGTATTTTCCTAAAAATAACTGGAAAGTGATGTCTATTCATCGTTTGTTCAGTGAGAATCACACACGATTTTGCAAGGAAAGGAATCAGTTATCATACAATGCTAAGCCGTTGGACTTAAAATGGCTTCTGACGGGTGCAAAAGAGGATATATAACTTTTAATGCATATTTGGAAAAGCTGCTCCCCGTTATTTACCCTTCATCAAGACGTTCAGCGTTATACATCCTGGTTTCCTGTACATTTTCCGTTATAAAAAACAAAAAAAAGAACATATAGTCGGAACACTGGAATAAAAGAGGAATGTGGACATAAGGAAATGGCAATGTCATTTACATATTTTCATTAGAGAATAAGCAATTACAAACATAATAAAACTGGAAATATTGTATCTTTTTCGCGAGTGTTTCTCTCCTGTTACCTAGAATATATATATATATATATATATATATATATATATATATATATATATATATATATATATATATATATATATATATATATTAATATATATGTGTGTGTGTGTGTGTGTGTGTGTGTATATATATATATATATATATTATATATATATATATATATATATATATATATATATATATATATATATATTTATATATCTGACACATTTCATAATGAATCACTTACATATACTTATCTTGTTATTTGTAAAACATACAAGGACATTTAATGCTATACAGTTTTAGTTAACGCCGGAAGAGCTCTTCTCCGGGAAGACCTTCGTGGCATTACAAACAAACACTTTTAAATCGACGGGAGTGACTAAACGGAAGTGTAAACCTCGGACACATTTATAATCTGGACATTTTAAATAATTTGTATAGAACTTTAGTAATTAATAGTATTATGCAAAAATGTTACTATTTATATTATATATATATATATATATATATATATATATATATATATATATATATAATATATCTATATATATATATATATATATATCTATATAAATTTTACAACAGGACAATTTGTTAAAACCATGTCCGCTGAGATGGCCGAATTGGGAATCCTGTTTTGTATAAGTCATTTGTAAATTCACTGTAATGGTTGCCTTGGTATGGAAAACTCACATTTAAGGGAGTATAATCTACTGATGATCTACTGAAAAGGGATAAGACTTCGTTTGACTGTCTCGAGGTTGAAGAAACAGATACAACAGATAAATTAATTTAGGATATATCTTTGATGTAAGACATATAGCTGTGTATTGTTTTGGACTGTCATATTCTGTCTTTAGATATCAAATACACACTTTTCAAGCTTTAAAATTGGTGACTCGAAAAATAAACTAATCAGTCATGAAATAAATAGATAGTTGAAGGAATTTTAGTGCATTTGAGATAAAAATCCGTTATCGAAAACATATTTTTATTTAATAAGTAATTCCCATTAACTACAGATATATGAACAATATATTTTGCAAGAGATAAAGTAGATCAGATCATTTGC
>NC_061107.1:39931007-39941596 GCF_015104395.2 Macrobrachium nipponense | reverse complement strand
CAGATCATTTGCGTCTGTTGGCAAATAAGTTTTCCATAAATAAAATATGAATATTTGCAAAAAATCTAATGTTGTATATTTCAAAAACATGTGTAAAATAAACAACCGTTTGAGACTGCAGATCCACCTACATGCGAGTGTTAAGGTATTATTGGATTTGTAAACTTATTTTGCTAAAATTCACAATTTCTTCTCAAGGGACAATCCCGATAAACGTACCCACCATATAAGACAACAAATCCACACCTGGCAGGTTTTAGGGAGGTGGTGTCTAAATCTAATTAGCACTGCGTATCCCCTTATTGTGCTTACAGTTCTGAGATCCTATTTCATACATTTCTATCATCTACTTAACATTTACAAATGTCTTGTGATGTAAAAGGCTCAAGTTTATACTTCCCTTGACTGACATTGGCTGTAACACTTCTTTGTAAAGCTAGATCAAATTATATTTCCTTGATATGTATCATTAGACTACCCAGTCATTTTTGCCCGTTACCAGTTAATAGAAGAATCGTTCTCACTAATATGTAGGAACCAAAAATACCACTATTTTCCTTATGCATATCTCACAATTTTTTGTTATATAGTTCTGTTCTCTTTTGCAGTGCTTTACCCGTTTGGCCAATATAAAAGTTGTCACAAGACTTATATGGAATTTTATATACACACCCTTTAGTACTGTCGGGAAAGTTTTTGATAAGTACATGCTACATTGTTTTATTGTTCTTAAATGCCACATTAACATCAAAATTATAAGGCAGTATAAGAATTTGAGTGTGTATGTGTTTTAGTGTTCCTATTGTTTTTGAAACAGTCTTTTTTGCCGCTTCTAATGCATTGTCAAATATTCTGTCAGGATATTTCAGTTTCTTGCCTGTATTCTTAGTCTTATCTTTTCCTCATCTATATGGTACAATAAATACCAACAAAACAAACTTTCCAACCCCGCCTCCCTGAAACCTGTCAGGTGTGGATTTGTAGTCTCAGACGGTTATGTATGTTCGTCAGTAATGTCTATGTAGTACATATATTTGTGACTTGTAATAGCATGGATCCGCCCTCCGTTAATGGGTTGGAAATAATGTCGAAACTGATCAGAACCTATATCCCGTCTCTTATTTTTTACAATTGTAGATAATATATATATATATATATATATATATATATATATATATATATATATATATATATATATATATATATATATATATATATATATATATATGGGGATACAATCCACAATGAAGTAAATTCCTCTTGTAGTTTAAAATATATATTACTTGTATAGGATTAAAGCTTTCGACCATCAACTGTGGTCTTGTTCACTAAAGACTTTAGTGAACAAGACCACAGTTGATGGTCGAAAGCTTTAATCCTATACAAGTAATATATATTTTAAACTACAAGAGGAATTTACTTCATTGTGGATTGTATCCCATTTACTTAGAGGTACGACATAGTACCTGGCTTCTGCATATATATATATATATATATATATATATATATATATATATATATATATATATATATATATATATATATATATAATATATATACGTATATATATATACGTATATATATATATATAGTAACTCAGTGATAAAGTCTTTCAACCATTAATTTTCATCGCCTCAATTTTCATTTATCTTTTTCATCTTTCAAAAAAATCTAAATGATTTTAATATTGTACGTATTTTATTTGGCTTTACCCTTTCCCTTTTCCGCATAGCCCTTAATGCGTACATATGAATCACGGTGAGGTGATCAGACTCATAAATTGGCTACGTGCGACAATAGCACCACTCAGTTCCCAAGGCCGAGGAGGGTTGATGCCGACTCCAAAACAATGAATACCTGAGTGCGACAGGGATTTTGTAGGTGAGAGGCAGTGTCACCTTACGTCCTCTCTTAATAGCTGAGTGGTTACAGGCGCTTCACTGTGTCTTGATTTCTGGGTTCCCAGGTTCGCTGCCCCGTGGCCAACGAAATTATCAACCAACTAAAAATTTTCCTTCAGTCAACATATGCAAATAAATTAATTCCGAGGTAGAGCGAATTAGATATTAAAGGACATTTGTAACTTAATGTGAACATATGAATGAATACAGGTGATGTGATCAGACACATATATATATATATATATATATATATTATATATATATATATATATATATATATATATATTATATATATATATATATATATATATATATATATATATATATATATATATATATATATAATATATTATATATATGTATCTTTCATTTCGGAAATTAGTCTGTCCTCAGATTACTATGTTGTTCTTTTTCCCCCTTTGCTGAAGATCCAATTAACTTTACCTTTCTGTTCTCTTTGATCTTTTTCCAGGAGCATTTAACATCTGTATTTTAGAAAATGTTGGTGCTTTTGAAGTGTAAAATATTACCTTGAAATTACCTGGATATATCAAAATTAATTGTTTGTATTCTTTGGGAAAAGTTTAATCATAACTTCATTACCGTATTAAATGTGAGAGCTAAGTTTGGATTACAGGGACATTGATTGTTTAACTTTAGCCATTTTAAGGTATACGCAGAATCGCCTGAAATTAACATGACTTTTTATGGAAATATAACTATAAAATTCATCTTCATCTTGTTAAAAGGTTGTGAGAAAACCTCATCGAAAGGAATAAAGACAATTATTGTCTCTTTAATAAAGAATCATTCTTCTCTTCCAAGTACTTCACACCTCCGACAGAAGCAGAATGCCCTAATAATAAGGCAATGCTTAAAATTCCTTCGCATTCTTCGACACTGCCATTAACTAGAGTTTTTAAACAAGTACAAACAGGTTAAAGAGATAGTTCATTTCAATCTATATCTTGTTCTAATTTCAATAACATTGAATTGTCAAAATATAGCAGTGACGTCATCTAAAGGGGAGTGTCTTATGAGGAAATTTTGTACTACTTACTTATGTACGTTGTATTATATTCTTCGATGAGAGATAACAATGGAATTGTAAGGCACTGCAATTTAGGATCGATCCCTGACAGGTTGAGTTGTGAAACCACTGGGCTGTGGAAAATGGACATTGAGGTAAGATTTTTTGGATACTTTCACTAATACCTTCATTTTCAGTGCTGTGAGTTATGCAGTTGCAGTGAACCCTTTTTTCTCCCATGTATTGCTTCGTTCATGGGATTTATCACTATTTCATTTACAATGCTTCATTTATGAGATTTATTAATATTGTATTTCATGTATATTAATGAGGGTTATATCTTTTTTGACAGGAAATCAGTCGACCTTTGTGAGACTAAGAACTACCAGTTCTGATAAGCCCTTGCTGTGTATTACGATATGAAGACACTATTCTATACTATGTGACTTTTAAATTTGTGGAGCGAACAAAACTGGTTTTGGTGAGAGATGTCTTAATTTTTGTTTTATTTGTGTGTTTACTTCAGTTAACCAGGTCTTGTTTTAAACAATCAGTTTTCTATGTATCTAGGTCAATTGAGAAATATTGATTTCATATAGTTGAATTAATCTAATGTTTCTGATAGGTAGACTCTTGCTTATCCTCTGGAATAAAGTCTATTTTTGCAGGCCATAGTTCAGTTCCTAAATTCTCTTTTGTAGTTGCCATATGTGATGGTTAGAGATTTCAGGTCGGAAACGCTATCCTTTGTAATGTATAAGAGGGAATGTGACAACTTAACATATATTATATTAGCATTGAAGAATTTATGTCATATTATACCTGATGGAATGTCCCGACAGTGTTGGTGTGTTTAATTAAGCCCCGGGCGAGATGGTCACTTGGCAGAGCATAGTCAGTTGTTTGTAAACGGGAGCTCCCGTGAAGAGCGAAGAGGAATTCAGGTTGGAAAATCTGGGTAGCTCACGTAACCGCGAGTGTTGACCCCATTGACTTGGGTCAAGTCACTGGCCATCTACATCACAGGGAGTGGTGAAGCGATGTTCTAGAATAATGAGTATATTCGTGAGTTGTCTCTATAGGGGGTCATTAGGGTGTAATATACTAGAATGCCCAGTAAAGATGTTTTTATTCCGGCAGAAAGGGTGATAGAGTGATTTGTGTTTTAGTTAGTGTCCATTTGGACACAGCAGGAACTGTATACTCCCTTACTTTGATTTAGAATTTTATTACTGAATATTTTTTCCGATACACTATTGCTAACATAGTCTAGAGTTGTTTTGGAGATGAGTTCTCCTTCTTATGTTTTATGCTTTGTTTTTCTTCCATTTATGCAAATATGTATTATGTTATATCTTTTTTAAATGTAACATTTGTTGTTTTTTTTTTCAGATGGATTTGTTGTAGGTCACGTGATAAGGTAAAGTTTTGACATGTAGCTGACTTCGGTCATGACGGACTTTGACATTATTTTTTGGTTTTATTTAAAATGATTGTCATCAAATGAGTTTAGCCAGTCTAAGAGATTTAATTTTCCATTTACTTGTTCGCAAGAAGTAAGGACAGTTATGCCCATTCCTTCTTTAATTCCATGGTTTTTTTTTTTTTCTTCTCATGTTAAGTTTGGGAATAAACTTTTACTTTCGGTAGAACATGAGGTTCATTTAGCTTTAGTTAATTTCAACTATGACATGAGAATAGGAGAATGGGAGTAACTATTCACAGAGAGATGTACTGGTGGGTTTTTCTTTTGTTCCTTGAGGTTGAAATTTGATCGTAGAAGAAAAAGGTGAGAGATAAGTAATATATATGAAACTGTATTTCTTCAACATACGAAGAAGGTTATAAAAGGTAGCTTTCGGCCGTTTTCACAACGACCTTATATATATATATATATATATATATATATATATATATATATATATATATATATATTATATATATATATATATATATGTATATATATATATATATATATATATATATATATATATATATATATATATATATATATATATATATATATATATATATATATACATATATTATATGTATATGTATATATATTATATATATATATATATATATATATATATATATATATATATATATATATATTGTATTTTGAAAATAATAGGGTCTCTCATATACATTATTGCAGATTTTAACTAATTTGAGATGGAAATGTTGAGTTTTCTTCCTGTTCCAATTCCTTGCCACTAATGATGCTGAAGACAGTTGTTTTCCAGTTCGAAAATATTTCTACTTCTGCCACGCAATACAAGTTTCAAATTCAGTACATCTCGTAGAAAAAGGGAATAATTAGTCTAGCGTTTTTCAGAAAAAAAAAAAAAAAAAAAAAACAAGTTTTGACTCGACTACGATACCTCATAACACAATGTCATTAGCAAACATGCACAAGGGGAAATGATCTCTTATTCCTTAAAATGACACATCCATAATCTGGTAAAAAAAGATGTGGACTTGAAGCAGATCCATGCTGCAAAACAAACTATTACTGGTATCAATTCAGTTGTCCCAATATTGCCATCTAACCTGCGTTTTTGCTCCATTATACCTCTACTGTGTTCACTTTACTCACATACACCTCTATTTTAATTCTGTTTCCATCACCTGTCGCAGGGCAAACACTGCATCTGCCGTTTCTCTTCCTGGAGGAATGGAAATAAACTGTTCTTCATTTTAACATATATATTTATATATATATATATATATATATATATATATATATATATATATATATATATATATATATATATATATATATATTATACTATATATATATATATATATATACATATGTGTGTGTATGTGCGTATGTGTATGCAAAAATAAAAAGTTGCATGGTAGCAAAAAAAAAAAAAAAAACTGTGACGTATAGGAATTGCATGCGATGAGTGCGAAAACGTGAAGCGTATTTCGCATATTTATGGGAATCTATTACCGTTACTTGTTGGAGTTAAGGTTAGTTTGAGTCACCTCTAGATGAAAAGATAAGGAGCATTTTAAAAATATTTTAGCTAATTATTTTAGGCGAAAGGTTACCGGATAAGACCCAAAGTAAAGGGAAGTTAATAGCAATTTGTGTATAAGATAAAATGAGTTATAGTTACAATAGTAAAGAGGATAGAGGCTAGATAAAAAAAATACATAGAAGTTACATGTTATGATTTAGAAAAGTTTGTAATCTATATTAAAAGAATGAATCCTTTTTATGGCAGAGAACGGTAGAGAATAAAATATCAATAAAAAAAAAAAAAAAACATATATAGTACATAAAAAAAAACATAGGGAGGTCATTGTTAATTAATGTAACTCTACTAACACTGGAGGGAACACATGAATGCAAGAAGTTCCAGATATATTTAGGAAATGCTGTGTAAAATTACAACAAATTGTATTTCTGGGGAAACAAAAACATTTCCAACATGAAAGATTAAAAGAAATAATGATTGGAATTACCAATTATTTGCAAATACTGAATTCGATGTGAATGATTATCCAAATATATATTATGAAATTACTACCAATGAAGAAGAAAGTTGCATGGGGTTCAATACAGGGAAGAACTAGCCGTGCTGTAACAGGAGAGAAGTAGTAATAAGTAAGGGAAAAAGTTTTGACCTTCCTGGTATTTACAGTAATGTAGTCTGGCTAAATCAACACTGATGATCAATTTCTGAGTAACCGGATTAGGAGCGAGGAATTGAATTACCTTTACTAGGAAAGATCTTGAACTAAATTCATGTAAATATCTATTGAAAACCAAGCTAAGCCAAAACTTTGAAATTATTTTTCTGGGTATCATCAAAGCTAAAGGGCCGATAAGGTTAACAATTGCAATATTCCTTTCTATTGTATATGAAATGACATTGCTGACAGTACCCCATTCCATAAACTCCCGAAAATAGAAGAATGCTTGATCATGTGTTGATCTGTTATACAATTTGCATATTTGCTCTGTTTTTTTTTTATAAGATACCTAACTTCGAAGTCGAGTTCTCCTGGTGTATTCCTAACTTCTGGAATTGTAAAAAAAATCGCAGAAAAATTTTCGGCGTCCATCGCTGAGAAATGTATTACTTAACTTTCCTCAAAATTTCGAAATCCTCTATTTCTTTACTATCTTTTCATGTATATGTTTACTCGATTCATGAACTATGTTTATAATTAAAGTTTAAGGTTAAAATAAAAGATACATTTCCATGATGTAAAAATGTGTAGCCTATAAATTCATAAATGACACCAAGTTGCCGAAAAACCTAAAAAGTCCTCATACTCTCAATAGCACGAGAAAACGCCATCATGGCCTTAGAGCCGAGATTGCGGGTAATTAGTTTAGGTATTATGTTGAATATGTTACTAAACAAAATATCAAAAGCAGAAAACACTTTTCAAAGTTGTTTAGGACATTATTCAGGATTATTCAACCACTGAAGTAAACTCCGCTGAAACAAGTTTTCTCTTTCAAGTAATCAAATATAAATTTAACCAAGGGTCAGTTCTGTTATTGTCTTGAAACGCAGGCTCTAGGGCCATTAATATTTTGGCACACAACATATTTTTTTTTACCAGTTATTGGACCCAAACAATTAATGCAAATATATTCACAATATATTTTCTTTATTTACCACATATAGGTACAAAAGCCACTTCGACATTACCCCTAATATATTTTACTATTTATTAGTTAAAACGTAGCAACCATTCAACGTCAAAATCAACAACAATGAGAATAATATCAGTAATCTAAAAGCTACTTCCCAGCGGTTTTACCGCAGCAGTGTGAAAATAGGAACTAGATTAAAAACTGTAATTTAGTGTAAAAGTGTATCTGTACACAATTTTGATAATTTCACGTCAGTCGAATTAGGAGATAAAACCAAGGAAACGTGATTGAAAGTTTTAAAATACACACGTATGAACACAGGATGAAATCTTTACCCGAAACCAAAATTTTAGCTGCAATTAAAATCCTTTTCACGGATCTTGGAGGTCTGAATGGTGGAAATAATTCGTGAATCCCCCAAAAGATCTCTGGTCGGTGCTCCTGGGAATGCATGCGCCACTTGGGTAACAATGCGCGCGCGCTCTCTCCCGAGAGAGAGAGAGAGAGAGAGAGAGAGAGAGAGAGAGAGAGAGAGAGAGAGAGAGAGAGAGAGAGAGGACAACAAATATGATTCATTTGCAGTGTCTTTCTACTTTGTGAATTAAGAAAAATCTTCAAATTAGAAGCTACACCTCATATTTATGTATAATATTTCCCACCACTGACCTCCAAAACCGTAATACCACGCATTAGAGAAATAGAAGCCTTTTCAATATGGTAGTTTTAGGGGGAACTTACGCCCTCTACTGCTCCGTGTTTCTTTTTAAATACATTTTATTGATAACTTTAGTTAATCTTTAGAACATAGAGAGCTCTCGTTTCACCCGATGCGTAATTGATTATCTTTTCCTTAATTTTATAACTGACTTAACTAGGACTAGCTACTAACCATGATTTTTATAAAGTGATAAGTATGTAGTATATTTCACCTGATATATCAAACACTTAACGATGTGAATGTGACTAAAATGTTTACTTTTAAATGGGATTGTAGGATGAGGTCAAGTCTTCTGCCGAATTTTTCTTTAAACTCTTCAGAACCACGCTCCCAGGTTGACTAGCTTTTATCCTGCGAGAGTTAAGATAAGAGTTTGGGTTCTGCTGGTGAAACTTCGAAAATATTCCGCTGCACTGAAAATCCTATCCTCGGTAAGATGACAAAAGTATTTGAGAAGAAACTGAAAAACTTTAACGTTTTTCAACGTTCGTACATATTAGCTTGTTGTGATACATATGCAGCACAGATAAGAAAAAGTCAAGTTATGCAGATTTTGCTAGGTATCATGATGGGCTCAGTCATTAGACCTAAGTTTCAGGTTACCCTTATCTTTGAGTTATGGCAAATTTCTATGAAAAGTCATATACGAAAGATAATGGGTAATATATTATTTATGGATGCGAGAACCCGCCAAGTTCATACGCGGCGTGTATCCTCAGTTTATGTCAACGAAATTTCAATTTCTTCCTTAATGAATAATATAAATGCAGCATTTTAAATAATTCATTTTATGCTACATTCATATATATATAAATATATATATATATATATATAATATATATATATATATATAATATATATATATATATATTATATATATATATATATATATATATATATATATATATATATATATATATATATATATATATAATATTATATATATATATCAGTCAGTCATATACAGGTGAAGGACAATCCTTTATTCCCATTATTTGTACTTTTATTGTCGCGACGTTTCAAGACATAAAAGTCCCATTATCAAGCTAAAAAAAAGATAAAACAAAAGTTAAAATCATAAACTCGGAGTACATACTAAAAGTTTAAAAAGTTTACAAATATAAAAAGCAAGTACAAGAGTAGGGAGGAGTCAATACCATAAGGTGCTGAAAGCACAGACCGAGTGACAATTCGGGCCGGGTCAGCTTCGACTTGAACTCACGAGAGATACAGAGGTGTTGGGAAGACTGGGTGTTTAACTGCGGAACGAGTTGTTTAATGAAAAGTGATTCTAAAAAATAGCTAAATGATGTTCGTTAGGGGATTGGCCTATAATTTTAAAATCTTTGTAATTCAAGTCATGTTTACATTTCTTTGTATGATCGCGTATACATGAAAACTCAGGATTAGTTAATTTGACACCTGTTCTATAACTAACGCCACGATGAGAGTCTAATCTCACTTTGAGTAACCTCCGTGTGGAGCCGACGTACTTCCCTAGATTACATCTAGGGCAATTAAATAGATATACGACTCCTGAGGTCATCAGTGGACTGAGTTTTCTCCTTGTGTTTAAACAGAGATCTGATATTCATTGGGTTGCAAGGTATTAGTTTTTAATTCAATTGCAGGAAAAAAACCTTTCTATTGACAGTTTCAATTTCTACCATGAATTGAAACTGTCAATAGAACATCATTTAGCTATTTTAGAATCACTTTTCATTAAACAACTCGTTCCGCAGTTAAACACCCAGTCTTCCTCAACACCTCTGTATCTCTCGTGAGTTTCAAGTCGAAGCTGACCCGGCCCGAATTGTCACTCGGTCTGTGCTTTCAGCACCTAGTGGTATTGACTCCTCCCTACTCTTGTACTTGCTTTTTATATTTGTAAACTTTTTAAACTTTTAGGTATAAACTTTTCCGAGTATGTACTCCGAGTTTATGATTTTTAACTTTTGTTTTATCTTTTTTTTAGCTTGATAATGGGACTTTTATGTCTTGAAACGTCGCGACAATAAAAGTACAAATAATGGGAATAAAGGATTGTCCTTCACCTTGTATCGACTGACTGATATATATATATATATATATATATATATATATATATATATATATATATATATATATACATACATACAGATAGATACATACATACAGATAGATACATACATCACTCTAAACCGGCAAGCAAATTTGTTACAAACTGATATAATTTGCTTTAAACATGCTTAACATTAACGAATGGGGACATATAATTAAAACGGCGATGGATGTTATAATAAAAAAAGTAATACAATTTTTCAATAACCA
>NC_061107.1:39926007-39928507 GCF_015104395.2 Macrobrachium nipponense | reverse complement strand
AACTTCAGTCAATGAAAAGTTTAACCAAAGAAAAACTTTGGAAGACAAACACTTCATCTCAGCAAATTATATGAATTCAGCATCTGTATTTCCATCTAGAACAGTGGTTCTCAACCCAGGAGAAATTATCCCGGTGTTGGCGGGGGGGAGGGGGTGAGATTTCAGAGCTTCAGGGGGTGAATTGTGACCAAATATTTTTAGTACATTATATGGATATCATATGGAATGCACCTTTTCAGGCATACAATTTTGGAGAAGCAGTGGGTGGGTGACATTCTGACATAGGGAAAGGGTGCATGGCCAAACAGATTGGGAAAAACTGATCGATAAAATAAAGTTGCTTGTACAATCCTTTCAGTATTTTCATTTTTGGCTTACAAAGACCCTCCAATCTTGGCTTCACCTGTTCGATGACACCCACTCCTCTGTTTTCCTACTTCATAGGATATATTAAATCCGAAAGAAGTATGCTAAAATATCGCTTTCATTTTTCTATCCTGCATATTTCTGGTTTAGTCCTAAGATCTCACGTCCTCAGACACTTTCACTATTTTTAATTTTACCCTCAATTTACGATCATTTTTTTTATCTACCATCCTTCAATTCGCCTAATTCCATTGTATGACTACTAACATCACCCCATACATTAATATACTAAACAACAGCAAAGACATAACACGCTCTTCTCCCAGACAGACTTTTACGTCAAATAAGTCACACTCTCATCTAGATATTCCGACGTATACCTCCCTTCTACTGATATCATAAGAATTCCTCTATGCAAATATATATGCCCTATATTGCTGTCTTTTGTCAAGCACTTTATTCAAATATGCTCTTGCTTGTTTAAATTCCTATTAGCCCTGTTCTGTTGTCCAATCTCTTGCTTATTGTACACTTTCTCTGATTTATATATATATATATATATATATTATATATATATATATATATAATATATATATATATATATATATATATATATATATTATATCAGTGAAAGTGTGCAATAAGGACTTTTCAAGAACCTCTTCACAATCAAAACTTTTTAGATCGTCTACAATCTACATAATTACCGCCTAAACTACGCAGTCGCTTATATTAAAAATAGTCCTATGTTTACAAAGATCTGAGAAACAAAGAATCTAAGCAAAAGAGAGAGAGAGAGAGAGAGAGAGAGAGAGAGAGAGAGAGAGAGAGATTCGTAAAAACGATAAAACCGATAACTTTTCGCTTAATAACATCAGCTGTCCTAACATGTATAAACTTTGAGGTCTTCAGTTCGACCCAGATCTTTCGAAAAGAAAAGAAAAGAAAGAAAAAAATATATTTAATTTTCCATCTTTGAGAGTCTATAGGTCTCTTCGAGTTTATTTTTTTTTAAGGTCACCGATATTATGGCAAATTTTACAACCTGGAAGGAAAGAGAAAATCCTGTAGGAAATATGTTTGTGGATCCTCTTCATTCATCCTTCTTCCATTGTTTTTTCTCTCTGTATTTACTTCACTTGAGATCTTACTGTAAACGTTCAGAATAGCAGCTTTACATCATTCACGGTTACCTGAACATTAAAAAATGTATTGAGTAATTAATTTTGGATTATTGTATATATACTATACAATTTATATGTATATTTATATATATATATATATATATAATATATATATATATATATATATATATATATATATATATATATATATATATATATATATAAAGAGCCTCTCTCTCTTCGTTTTGTTTTTAAAGGGGCTGGCCGGCTAATGCCATTTTTTAAGGACAGGAGTTTGACATTCATTAAAACATGACAATCTTAGTTGCACAGCTGCAGGGGTTGTGTTTGAATGCGCATGGTTTGTCTTTGTTTCATTAAAATCTTGGTCCAGTATGATTTTCTGTTTAAGTCACATATGTTTTTTGAGAAGTATTGAGAGTAGAAATTGCACAAAACCACATGACTATTACGTCATATAGTTTCTGGAACGTATCTCGATCGATTGCTTCTTGTGTTGTAAGCTGCAGGGTATGGACCCCAAAACGTTTTGCCTTATAAAGACATCATGCAATTTGGGAACGAGTTACATAGAACTGGGAGTTCTAATACGTTTAATAATGAAGTGACGTAATTTTTCTTTCTAAGGCATTCCATGACGTCATTTGGAGTTTTTCTTTGACTAAAGATAGAATTCATATCATGATTCTGAGACCCACAACCATGGTGTATATAAGTGAAGTGTGGCTCTCTCTCTCTCTCTCTCTCTCTCTCTCTCTCTCTCTCTCTCCTGGTCGTGTAGTTTTAGCACAAGTAACATAATTCATTTGTAATGGTCACTATAAGTGTTTGTAAATTTTTTCCATTTGTGTAATTATGAAATCTATACAGATAATATAATGGTGTATTTTGTAACAGGCGTATGAAGTGTGTTTGGTGAATTTTGAAGCTTCAGTGAAAGCAAAACTTTGAGGTGCAAGGTACAATGTTATTATACAATTTAACACATG
>NC_061107.1:39907430-39918007 GCF_015104395.2 Macrobrachium nipponense | reverse complement strand
CAGATCATTTGCGTCTGTTGGCAAATAAGTTTCCCATAAATAAATTTTTTATGAGTATTGCAAAAAATCTAATGTTAAATTTCCGTAACAGTGTAAAATTAAACAAAAGGGCAAAAAAAATACCTGCAACTGTTTTTTTTATTAAGTACATTATTCAGTAAACATGTGTAAAATAAACAAAAGGGCATACCTTTCACATGTTTTTTTTTTTTTTATAAGTAAAATTTATTCCAGTAACATACAAAAACGACAGAGTAAGTCTTTTCAAATGAAATTTGATTAATTTGACTGACTGCTTGAAGTTAAATAAAATTAAAGGAAAAAAGTCTTTCATATTCATGTCTTTCACTCTCTCATAAAAAGAAATTATATAAGAAATTATATAAAAAAATTAATGTCTTCAATAATTTTTTTTTGGGCTGGAGTTCACTTGCTGGAGGTTCACATTGAAAGTCAAAAGTACGTTCTGTGCTTGTTTACTTACTTTTTCATTAATTTTTTGTAATTTTTATTTCATTTAGATATACAATATGATATATAATAAATATAATATATAATATATATATATATATATTATTATATTTAATATATATATATATATATATATATATATATATATATATACATATAATTAGAATCACTCCAGCACGTGATTCATTTATTACACAATACCACAGGTTTCGACCTTATTTACAAAACATTGATGATGGTCTGTCACATAGTATTAGAAGACACGTATATATAAAGAGACAGTACTGAAGAACATAACAACCGTTTGAGACTGCAGATCCACCTACATGCGAGTGTTAAGGTATTATTGGATTTGTAAACTTATTTGGCTAAAATTCACAATTTCTTCTCAAGGGACAATCCCGATAAACGTACCTACCATAGAAGACAACAAATCCACACCTGGCAGGTGTTAGGGAGGTGGTGTTCTAAATCTAATTAGCACTGCGTATCCCCTTATTGTTCTTACAGTTCTGAGAATCCTATGTCCATAGATATCTATCATCTACTTAACATTTACAAATGTCTTGAGATGTTAAAGGCTCAAGTTTATACTTCCCTTGACTGACATTCATAGTATGGCTGTAACTTTCTTTTGTAAAGCTAGATCAAATTATATTTCCTTGATGTGTATCATTAGATTACACAGTCATTTTTGCCCGTTAACAGTTTATAGAAGAATCGTTCTCACTAATATGTACAAAAATACCACTATTTCCTTATGCATATCTCACAATTTTTTGTTATATAGTTCTGTTCTCTTTTCCAGTGCTTTACCCGTTTGGCCAATATAAAAGTTGTCACATGACTTATATGGAATTTTATATACACACCCTTTAGTACTGTCGGGAAAGTTTTTGATAAGTACATGCTGCATTGTTTTATTGTTCTTAAATGCGACATTAACATCAAAATTATAAGGCAGTATAAGAATTTGAGTGTGTATGTGTTTTAGTGTTCCTATTGTTTTTGAAACAGTCTTTTTTGCCGCTTCTAATGCATTGTCAAATATTCTGTCAGGATATTTCAGTTTCTTGCCTGTATTCTTAGTCTTATCTTTTCCTCATCTATATGGTACAATAAATACCAACAAACAACTTTCCAACCCCGCCTCCCTGAAACCTGTCAGGTGTGGATTTGTAGTCTCAGACGGTATGTATGTTCGTCAGTAATGTCTATGTAGTACATATATTTGTGACTTGTAATAGCATGGTAATGGGTTGGAAATAATGTCGAAACTGATCAGAACCTATATCCCGTCTCTTATTTTTACAATTGTGATTAATATATATATATATATATATATATATATATATATATATATATATATATATATATATATATATATATATATAGTAACTCAGTGATACAAGTCTTTTCAACCATTAATTTTTCATCGCCTCAATTTTCATTTATCTTTTTCATCTTTCAAAAAATCTAAATGATTTTTAATATTGTACGTATTTTATTTGGCTTTACCCTTTTCCGCATAGCCCTTAATGAGTATATATGAATCACGGTGAGGTGATCAGACTCATAAATTGGCTACGTGCGACAATAGCACCACTCATTCCCAAGGCCGAGGAGGGTTGATGCCGAATCCAAAACAATGAATACCTGAGCGCGACAGGGTTTTGTAGGTGAGAGGCAGCATTACCTTACGTCCTCTCTTAATAGCTGAGTGGTTACAGGCGCTTCACTGTGTCTTGATTTCTGGGTTCCCAGGTTCGTGCTCCGGAGCCGACGAAATTATCAGCAACTAAAAATTTTCCTTTCAGTCAACATATGCAAATATATTAATTCCGAGATAGACAGGATTAGATATGAAAGGACATTTGTAACTTAATGCGAACATATGAATCACGGTGATGTGATCAGACTCCTGAATATATATATATATATATATATATATATATATTATATATATATATATATATCTATAATATATATATATATATATAAGTATCTTTCATTTCGGAAATTATTCTATCCTCAGATTACTATGTTGTTATTTTTTCTTTTTTTTTTTCCCCCTTTGCTGAAGATCCAATTAACTTTACCTTTCTGTTCTCTTTGATCTTTTTCCAGGAGCATTTAACATATGTATTTTAGAAATGTGGTGCTTTGAAGTGTAAAATATTATCTTGAAATTACCTGGATATATCAAAATTAATTGTTTGTATTCTTTGGGAAAAGTTTAATCATAACTTCATTACCGTATTAAATGTGAGAGCTAAGTTTGGATTACAGGGACATTGATTGTTTAACTTTAGCTATTTTAAGGTATACGCAGAATCGCCTGAAATTTACATGACTTTTTATGGAAATATAACTATAAAATTCATCTTTATCTTTTTAAAAGATTGTGAGAAAACCTCATCGAAAGGAATAAAGACAATTATTGTCTCTTTAATAAAGAATCATTCTTCTCTTCCAAGTACTTCACACTTCCGACAGAAGCAGAATGTTCTAATAATAAGGCAATGCTTAAAATTCCTTCGCAGTCTTCGACACTGCCATTAACTAGGTTTATAAACAAGTGCAAACATGGTTAAAGAGATAGTCATTTCAATCTATATCTTGTTCTATTTCAATAACATTGATTTGTCAAAATATAGCAGTGACGTCATCTAAAGGGGAGTGTCTTATGAGGAAATTTTGTACTACTTACTTATGTACGTTGTATTATATTCTTCGATGAGAGATATCAATGGAATTTTAAGGCACTGCAATTCAGGATCGATCAATGACAGGTTGAGTTGTGAAACCACTGGGCTGTGGAAAATGGACATTGAGGTAAGAGTTATTGGATACCTTCACTAATACCTTCACTTTCAGTGCTGTGAGTTATGCAGTTGCAGTGAACCTTTTTTTCTCCCATGTATTGCTTCGTTTTTCACGGGATTATCAACTATTTCATTTACAATTGCTTCATTTATGATATTTAGTTAATTATGTATTTCATGTATATTAATGAAGGTTATATCTTTTTGATATATATATATATATATATACATTGAAAAAAATAGGGTTCTCTCAATATACAATTATTGTAGATTTTTTAAACTAATTTTGAGTGATGAATGGAGGTTCTCTTCCTTGTGTCCAGTTCTTTGCCACTAATGATACTGAAGACATTTCCATTTGTTTCCAGTTCAAAAATATTTCTACTTCTGCCACGCAATACAAGTTCAAAATTCAGTACATCTCGTAGAAAAAGCGAATAATTAGTCTAGCGTTCTTCAGAAAAAAATTAAAAAACCAACTAGTTTTGACTCGACTACGATACCTCATAAACACAATGTCATCAGCAAACATGCACCAGGGGGATTGATTCTCTTATTCCTTAAAATGACATCCATATAATCTGGTAAAAAATATGTGGACTTGAAGCAGATCCATGCTGCAAACCAACTATTACTGGTATCAATTTAGTTGTCCCAATACTGCCATCTAACCTGCGTTTTTGACTCCATCATACATATCTTGGACCAACCTCACATACCTCTCCGGTGATCACTTTACTCACATACACCTCTATTTTATTTCTATTTCCATCACCTGTCACAGGGCAAACACTGCATCTGCCGTTCCTCTTCCTGAATGGAAACAAACTGTTCTTCACCTTCTTTACATATATATATATATATATATATATATATATATATATATATATATATATATATATATATATATATATATATATATATATGTGTGTGTGTGTGTGTGTGTGTGTGTGTGTGTGTGTGTGTGTGTGTGTGTGTGCAAAAATAAAAGTTTCATGGTAGCAAAAAAAAAAAAATAAAAAACTGTGACGTATAGGAATTGCACGCGATGAGTGCGAAAACGTGATGCGTATTTCGGATATTTATGGGAATCTATTACCGTTACTTGTTGGAGCTAAGGATAGTTTGAGTCACCTCTAGATGAAAAGATAAGGAGCATTTGGAAAATATTTGTGCAAATTATTTTAAGCGAAAGGTTACCGGATAAGACCCAAAATAAAGGGAAGTTAGCAGCAATTTGTGTAGAAGATAAAATGAGTTATAGTTACAGTAGTAAAGGGGATAGAGGCTAGATAAAAAAAATACATAGAAGTTATATGTTATGATTTAGAAAAGTTTGTAATCTATATTAAAAGAATGAATCCTTGTTATGAAAGAGAACGGTAGAGAATAAAATATCAATGAATTTTTAAAATCAGTATATAGTACTTGAAAAAAAAAAGTAGGTAGGTCATTGTTAATTAATGTAACTCAACTGACACTGGAGGAAACACATGAATGCAAGAAGTTCCAGATATATTTAGGAAATGCTGTGTAAAATTACAACAAATTGTATATCTGGAGACAAAAAAACATTTCCAACATGAAAGATTAAAAGAAATAATGATTGGAATTTCGATTATTTGCAAAAGCTGAATTCGATGTGAATGGTTATCCAAATATATATTATGAAATTACTACCAATGAAGAAGAAAGTTGCATGGGGTTCAATACAGGGAAGAACTAGCCGAGCTGTAACAGGAGAGAAGTAGTAATAAGTAAGGGAAAATGTTTTGACCTTCCTGGTATATACAGTAATGCAGTCTGGCTAAATCAACACTGTGATGATCAATTTCTGAGTAACCGGATTAGGAGCGAGGAATTGAATTACCTTTACTAGGAAAGATCTTGAACTAAATTCATGTAAATATCTATTGAAAACCAAGCTAAGCCAAAACTTTGAAACTATTTTTCTGGGTATCATGAAAGCTAAAGGGTCGATAAGGTTAACAATTGCAATATTCCTTTCTATTGTATATGAAATGACATTGCTGATAGTACCCCATTCCGTAAACTCCCGAAAATAGAAGAATGCCTAATCATGTGTTGCTCTGTTATACAATTTGCATATTTGCTCTGTTTTACATAAGATACCTAACTTAGAAGTCGAGTTCTCCTGGTATATTCCTAACTTTTGGAATTGTAAAAAAATCCCATAAAATTTTCGGCGTCCATCGCTGAGAAATGTATTACTTAACTTTCCTCAAAATTTCGAAATCCTCTATTTCTTTACTGTCTTTTCATATCTATGTTTACTCGATTCATGAACTATGTTTAACATTAAATTTTAAGGTTAAAATAAAAGATACATCTCCATGATGTAAAAATGCGTAGCATATAAATTCATAAATAACACCAAGTTACCGAAAAACCTAAAAAGTCCTCATACTCTCAATAGCACGAGAAAACGCCATCATGGCCTTAGAGCCGAGAGTGTGGCTAATTAGTTTAGGTACTATGTTGAATATGTTACTAAACAAAATATCAAAAGCAGAAAACACTTTTCAAAGTTGTATAGGACATTATTCAGGATTATTCAACCATTGAAGTAAACTCCGCTGAAACAAGTTTTCTCTTTCAAGTAATCAAATATAGATTTAACTAAGGGTCAGTTCTGTTATTGTCTTGAAACGCAGGCTCTAGGGCCATTAATATTTTGGCACACATCATATTTTTTTTTACCAGTTAATGGACCCAACAAATTAATGCAAATATATTTACAATATATTTTTTTTATTTACCACATATAGATGCAAAGGCCACTTCGACATTACCCCTAATATATTTTACTATTTATTAATTAAAACGTAGCAACCATTCAACTTCAAAATCAACAACAATGAGAATAATATCAGTAATCTAGGAGCTACTTCCCGGCTGTTTTACTGCAGCAGTGTGAAAATAGGAACTAGATTAAAAACTGTAATTTAGTGTAAAAGTGTATCTGCATCACAATTTTGATATTTTCACGGTAGTCGAATTAGGAGATAAAACCTGGGAAACTTGATTGAAAGTATTGGAATACACATATATGAACACAGGATGTAATCTTTCAACAAACATTTTTAGTGTCTTTCTACTTTGTGAATTAAGCAAAATCTTCAAATTAGAAGCTCCACCTCATATTTATGTATTATATTTCCCACCACTGACCTCCAAAACCGTAATACCATGCATTACAGAAATAAAATCCTTTTCAATATGGTAGTATTAGGGGGAACTTACTCCCTCTACTGCTCCGTGTTTCTTTTTAAATACATTTTATTGATAACTTTAGTTAATCTTTAGAACATGGAGAGCTCTCGGTTACCCGATGCGTAATTTATTATCTTTTCCTTGATTTTATAACTGACTTAACTACGACTAGCTACTGACCACGATTTTTATAAGGTGGTAAGTATGTAGTATAATTCAGCTGATATATCAAACACTTTACGATGTGAATGTGACTAAAATGTTTACTTTTTGATGGGATTGTAGGATGAGGTCAAGTCCCCTGCCAAATGTTTCTTTAAACTCTTCAGAACTACGCGCCCAGGTTGACTAGCTTTTATGATATTCTCCTCTTATCCTGCGAGAGTTGAGATAAGAGATTGGATTCTGCTGGTGAAACTTCGTAAATATTCCGCTGCACTGAAAATGCTATCCTCGGTAAGATGACAAAACTATTTGAGAAGAAATTGAAAAACTTGTTGCGATACATATTCAGCACAGATAAGAAAAGTCAAGTTATGCAGATTTTGCTAGGTATCATGATGGGCTCAGTCATTAGACCTAAGTTTCAGGTTACCCTTATCTTTGAGTTATGGCAAATTTCTATGAAAAGTCATATATGAAACATAACGGGTAATATATTTTTTAATGGATGCGAGAACCCGCCAAGTTCATACGCAGCGTGTATCCTCAGTTTATGTCAATGAAATTCCCATTCCTTCCTTAATGAATAATATAAATGCAGTATTCTAAATAATTCATTTTATATACATGCTTACATTCATTACATTAGTTAATGGGTTTGGCGGTAAGGGGTAGTGACATTCTCTCTCTCTCTCTCTCTCTCTCAAAACCACAAGCACATAAACGTACTTATTTAATGACTGCTCTTTTGATTTTACTGCTATGCGCTTACACCCAAAAGTGATAAGAATGAACATCGCAGGTTCTCCAATTTTATGCCATACTTGAAACACTGGATTGGTTGTAGTGGTACTAGAACGATACGCAAGAACACAACCCTCTGGAACCCAAGGCACAATAGGCCTTGGTTTACTAGAGATTTCTTCCAAAGTATCTCGTTGCTACCTACGTGTAAGGATATCTTGGGTAACCCTAAAACATATCCACCTACTCCAATATTCTGAAGTTTATAAATAAGTGAATTGTGATTTACTAAATCGAAAGCAGCACTAAAATCTATTTGAATTACTTTGACCCAAAACCCTTATCAAAGTTCCCTTGAAAATGGTAGGTCAAGTCTAAAAGAGCATCACATAACACTTATCTGCTTTCTATAGGCATATTGACTATCAGTTAAGAATCCTGTAGATTCCGCATGCTTATATATTGGCATAAAATAAGTTTTCAGCAACTTTGGAGACCACAGGGCAGATAGAAACTGGGCTATTGTTACTGCATTCTGTAGATATGCCACTCACTGGAACAGGCACTTACTTGTTTACGGAAGGGGCCTGCTTCTCCCTGATCCAGCAAAACCCATCCTATAGGCATCCTAACAAATTAATCACCCTTGGGAGGCAATGCGCTATAAACTACTTGTAAATGAAGAGATTAAGATGCCATTTGGATAAAGAAAGTTATGCCATTCCAAACCGAACCTTCAGGCGTGGCAGCCAACACTTCCCAAAACAGTGTGCAGTATGTGAGACTCGCATATGGGGCAGAGGGCAGGATCCCCCCCGCCCCCCCTCGCTACAACGACTCCTGGAGGGACTTAAGTAAAAGTTATCAAGTTGCCTGTAAGGTGTATGAGCACACCTCTTTATTTGCGAAATGCCCTAATAAACCAGCTACTCCTGCCATTGCCCTGGAAGTTACAAACCCCTCCTCACATGAACCTCCAGCTAATGGCCCTATTTGTGTGGCAGACCTTCGAAATTGCTATCCCACGAGCCAAGTCAAAGCATGTGATGACTCTTGTGCCCAGATTTCTATGATAAGGGAAGCTAGCATTCCATGTGGAATATTAGTTGCTCGAAAAAAGGTTGTCATGATTGAGAGCCTCAACCATTCAAATATGATTATCCTACTGTCCAGTTGGGGGTCACACGACCTCACTGATCAAAAATATTTACGCGGGGAGTAGCTTTCTACATCCCTGGAGGTTATGACATCCGCCTGGGGCAAGGATTGAAAATCCCATTTATGTACAAATAATCTAAATGTCCATAGCCTTCAGTAGCTTCAGCAAAAGCCACATGTCATTATAGACCTGCCTTTAAATCTGCCAGTGCCATCAGAGGTACCTGGATAGTGCCATGCCCCACCAATCATGGACATTGTAGCCTTGTTAGATGCCCTGCCTGTGCAGTGACAATGCCAGAGAAAAATTCATATCTCTTTCCCAGAGATCCCAGTCCTGACCTCCTGTCACCTCCCGGTTTGGCTCCACTACCATTGTCAGTGAGAGAGGACTGGCAAATTTTCTTAGGAACTCCCCGGATCCTCATGACCGCAGCAGAAGCTCACCCAATGGTACAGCCTTTCAACCCAAGCCTGATTCAGTCGCTCCAACTTGCGAGTCAAAACTACTCATGATAATCTCTTTCTCTTCTTTTCCATCCTCAGCTGACCAGTCCTGGAGTAAGGACTCGGCCGAGCCAAACTTGGCCGAAGAAACTAAAGCAGTTTGTGTAAGGACTAGTAAAGAATGCAGTCGTTTCTGTTGTTGCAACAGCCAGAGTGGCTGGTAATCATGCATCTTCCTAGAACATGGATTATCCAAGTCCAAGTAAGAAAGGGACAAGGTTTCGAAAATCCAAGTATCATGAGGCAGCGACAATTAACTCTCCTCACAAGTGCCTTGCCACCATTCTAAGGAGAATTCTGGCCCCTCTATCCAGAAGAAAATGCAGTGCTTCCCTTATTACTTCTTCCTTATCATCGCTGCAATTGTCTCTATTTCTACTGTTCTATCTCTTTACCTTTTTAATTTCTTTTTCATATGTTTACGCCCTATTAAGGCAACCTTCTATTTAATTCATGCTATGCTTACGCAGAGTGCCAGTTGCCAGAGTTTCTGGCCCTATAGGTCTATTACCACTCATGAAAATGCCACCAAAGGCATAATAACTTTCAAATCATATACCTCTAAAGGCAATAAACTTATGGTAAATAAGTGCAGCATTTTTCTATTGTAGCAAGGTGTCATGGCCACATGATCAGCCTGGCACTCCTCTGGTGCTTGTTAGGGGTGTCGCGCCTTTGAATGGTCGTTTCTGAAGCAGATGACATTATCGAATATGACCGATGCCCTCTCATGGGATAAGGTATATGTATAGAAAGTACAAGGGCTATTAATTAAATTTTGTCATACTAATTCGACTTATTGTTTAAAGCATTACTAATTTCCAATTCATTTATTTGAACATTATGTTGAGCAATGGGAGATATCCCGAGTCATTGAACCTATACTTCCCCTTTGGGTATTAAAGAGTAAAAAAATTCGCACCTTTAGTTAAGGTCAAAACACATCAGTGGTAACGTGCGATTCATTTTCATATTTGTGAAAATGCCACCTGGCACTTGTACCTATTACGAATAATCCTGACAACGAAAGAATTTGAGGTGTATATAGCAGAGTATATGTTCCCTCTAGTGATCTTAACAAATCTTAACCCTCGAAGGGTCTCTTTCTTCTTTGCTTCTATCTGTTTCTTGAATTATGTGATCCCCAAAGGGAAATATTACGTGCTGTATAGCTAGTAATTCGATTTCACTCAATGAAACTCATTTCACTGTACAAACTAGTGAGTTCACTAACTACCCAAGAACTTTATATACTGCCTCTTTAAGGCTGACTAAGAGCATGTCCTTGTCTTACGAAAAATTAACAGTATAATGCATGATAGGATGAAGATAATCATATTAACAGTATATTTCTAAGGTTTTGTATAATTAGAAGTTAAGATTACTTGTAATTTGCTAATTTTGCTAATTATAGGTTGTTTTTCTATTTAATGACTACGTATTACATAACATTAACTCTTCAAAGGCTATTTGAAT
>NC_061107.1:39899930-39902430 GCF_015104395.2 Macrobrachium nipponense | reverse complement strand
ATGTTATATAATCATTTTTATTTAATAAAACTACGCCTTTGCCCTTGTCCGGCTTACAGATTACCAAGTCTTCACGTTTTCTTAAGGCCAAAAGTATATTTAAATAATCTTTTCTGAAAAAAGGGGTCCGAGATAATTTTTAGCTGTGAAATAGTTTTGTGACCAAAGCAGATATTTTTTTGTTGCAAGTTACTTGATGTTTTTTTTATCTATGTCCAACTTTATAAGTCGTTGAAACAGCACTTCAATGGATAAAAGAATCTGGCATAGTCAGGTCTAAAGGAAGGCAAGCAAAAGTCAAGACCAAAAGACAATAAAAACTCTTCTCTCTTTGACAAGACATTGTTAGAAAAATTAAAAATACAGTTGTTTCTATGGTTAAAAATTTACAGTATAAAACAACCCCCAATTCCGAAGTTTTTCTTTGGTGACGTTGATAAATACTGGATACAAAATCATTAATATATTTGGTAAACAGTTTTTGAAATAATAACGGTCCAAAATTGATAGATCCATTATGCAATATATTCCTGAGTTGAGTAACACTGGTATCGAGTTTCTGTATGCAGCTTGCTTCGTATCAATTTCCTTGCGAAGGAGTGTACTCAATGCTTCCTTGTAGAATTCCGTGGAGTAAAGCGAGGACTTGTAAAGCTTAAAACGGACGAATCTGGGGTAGACATCATTTCAGTTCACAATATTGCAGGAACTCCAAATCACATCTGGCTTTCTGGAGCTTGAGGGATGTTTTCTCGAGTTTTCTTGAGGTAGACAACGTAACTGCAGGGTATCGGCGCTTCAGTAGTTGTGAAAGTGGTGAATCTGCGGAGTCGTAGGCGGAAGGCGAAAAGGAAAACGACTCCGCAAGATTCACCACTTTTCACAACTACTGAAGCACCGATACCCTGCAGTTACGTTGTCTACCTCAAGAAAACTCGAGAAAACATCCCTCAAGCTCCAGAAAGCCAGATGTGATTTGGAGTTCCTGCAATATTGGTAATCTGTAAGCCGGGCAAGGGCAAAGGCGTAGTTTTATTTTAATTAAATAAAAATGATTATATAACTAAAATGGAAAGTATACTTGGCAGATACCGACGAAATTCAAACATCCATGGTGATCCTAATTTTTTAGATATCTATAACGAGGGAATAAGAAAAGGGTTAACAGAATTTCTGAAGAAAATTAAAGACAGATAACGTCATAGATGAAAATACTTATCAGAAACTGTTTGTTTACTTCTGGCTCTGCCTTCAGTATCTTATATGGCCTTCCTAAGGTTCATAAATCCAAATATACCAATTATACCGATTATGGCTGCCTATATAGTCCATCCTTCTCAATTTCAAAAATTGTAGTGTCCTTATTGAGTGAGCATGTTTCCAGTCAGTATATTTTAAAAAACGGGTTTGAGTTTCAAAATCAAATTATCAACCAAGATGGTGATTTATATATGGCTAGTTTTGATGTGGAATCTTTATTCACAAATATCCCACTTAACGAAACTATTGACATTATCATTGAAAAAGTGTTTCCTGACGAAGAAAATATGTTTTCATGGTTTTAGTAAATTTGCTTTTTAAACAACTTTTAGAACTCGCAGTACAAGACTCTATGTTTAGTTTTTAACCAAAAACTATACTCTCAAGTGGATGGTGTGGCTATGGGTTCCCCTTTGGGCCCCATATTTGCACACTTTTTTATGTCTCATCTGGAACAGAAATTCTTAGAATCTTGTTCTTCAGCTTTTAAACCTATGTTTTATAGAAGGTACGTTGACGATACCTTCGCCCTTTTTAAAGCATCAATGGCAGGCGCAGAATTCCTACAGTAATTATTCACAACACACTAATATCAAGTTTACTATAGAAGAGGAAAAGGAAAATTGTCATACCATTCTTAGACATTTGCGTTAACAGAATTGACCATCAATTTAATACAGCTGTCTATAGAAAAAACGTATACTGGTCTAGCAATAATTTTTTTACAGCTCCTGCCAAACAAAGCAAGTTTTAAACTTAACACTATCTCCACTTTTTAGTCATAGAGCCCTGAAAGTACTCTTCGAGTTGGGACATTTTTCATAGGAAATAGAATTTTTACTATCTTTTTTCCAACAAAATTCATATCCCAAAGACTTAGTTCAGAAAAATAATTAACAAAATTTTAACTAAATATCTGAAACCAGTGCACCAACTTGTTGACGTTCCAAAGAAACTCATGTATGCCTCGATTCCTTATATTTCCAACCTGAAACTGTCAAAGAAACTTACTCAAATCATTGAAGGTGGAAATCCCCATGCTTAAAATTAAAATTAATATCAAAATAACCCGAGTTAAAATTGGTGGCCTCCCGTGTTCTGCTTTAAAGATCGTCTGCAGCCTTGTTTATGAGGTCTAATGTTGTGTAAAATTTACGTCGTCCCAGGATGTCCTGGTATTTACGTTGGATCTTACCAAGAGGCTGTTGCAAATGCGATATTGCAGCCACATGGGGTATAG
>NC_061107.1:39847430-39894930 GCF_015104395.2 Macrobrachium nipponense | reverse complement strand
TATATGTAATAATTATATATATATATATATATATATATATATATATATATATATATATATATATACATTGGCATTTGTGTATATATATATAATATATATATATATATATATATATATATTATAGATATATATATATATAAGATATATATATATATACACAGAGCACAGTTCGAAAACTGTGCTTCTGCTGTCTTGTAGGTTTGAACGTATAAATGCATATACTTACATGCATACATACATTCATACTACATATATGTAATTATGAATTTACATTCACCTACAGACACACACACATACGCACGCACAAGCACATACACACACAGGCTTATATATACATATATATATATATATATATATATATATATATATATATATATATAGTATATATATATATATATCATATATATATATATATATATATATATATATATATATAGATATTATATATATATATTATATATATCGAGCTACAATGTCCTTTAATATCTAATTCGCTCTACCTCGGAATTAATATATTTTCATATATGCTTAACCGAAGGGGAATTTTTTCTCGATAAATGGATTTGCCTGGACCAGGGCGCGAACCTATGGATCCTTTCAAACCCAGGAACGTCAGTGAAGCTTTTCCTACTACACCACCGCGAGAGGTGGTGTAGTAGGAAAAGCTTCACTGACGTTCCTGGGTTTGAAAGGATCCATAGGTTCGCGCCCTGGTCCAGGCAAATCTATTATCGAGAAAAAATTCCCCTTCGGTTAAGCATATATGAAAATATATTAATTCCGAGGTAGAGCGAATTAGATATTAAAGGACATTGTAGCTCGATATATGTATATGAATCACGGAAATGTGATATGACTTATATATATAATATATATATATATATATATATATATATATATATATATATATATATATATATATATATATCTATATATATATATATATATATATATATATATATATATATATATATATATATATATATATATATATATATATATATATATATATATATATAGATAGATAGATAGATAAATATATGTGTCTATGTGTGTGTTTATATGTATAAAACCTATTACCATCTAGCATTTATCCTTTGAGAGATTAATCTCTAATCCAGAGTTCTCTAGTATAAGAATACATGCAATGAGTTGTAAGGTTACTATCGAAAAGAAAAGTTTTTCTATAATTGGCACCAAAAAGCAAACTACCCATATAACTACCCTTGAGTCATTATTTTATTAAGCACCTTTCCCCTAGTTTTAAACTCCAACTCATCGTCATCTCCTCTCTCTCTGGCGTGAGGTTTACGTTGTGTGGAGACCTTACCGTTTTTAGTCACTCAGCTCTTTTCTTTCTTTATGAAATAGGTAGTTTTTTTCTTTCTCATTCCATATTTTAAACGTTCTGAGTATATTTTAATTTTATTGTAATTTTTAAGTTTATTTAATTTTTATTGTAATTTTAAAGCTTATTTTAATTGTGAATTTCAATTGCAGACTGATGATGTGTTGGTGACAACATGAAACGTTTCTTAATAAATACGTGCACATGACTGTCGTCTGATTGGACACCTCCTCCTTTATATTTATGGTTTTCCTGATGTGATATATATATAAATATATATATATATATATATAATGATATAATATTATATATATATATATATATATATATATATATATATAATATATATATATATATATATATATGGGAGAGTGGGGCAGAATGGGACATGGGGTACACCGGGACACTGGCTTTTTAAGTGACTAATTGGTAATTTTTTCGAATGAGCTCCTAGTGGCAGAGAGAATAACTAAAAATGTAAATATTGAGCCATTTTTGTTTCGGGGATCAACAGATTGAAACTTTTTTTTTAAGCATTTGTTAATTTTTGGTGAGTAAAGTAATTTTTTTCTTTTCACTTGTTTTGCATTCAAGTGCTCAGTGTTTGTACTAGTAATCCCAATATACAGTGATTGGATATAGGAAGGGATACAGATATGACAACTGGATAAATATTTGCCATGTGCTTATTGGCAAGACCTGTATTCATTTCATTGTCAAATTATTATAATGGGGCACAGTGGGACAAGAATCTTCGGGGCAGAGTGGGACAGTGTCCCACTGTGCCCCATGATTTTGAATCATTACGTTTTCACTGTTTGTGTTAAAATCTTCAAACAATGCTTGTAATCAACAATTACACGTATAATATTCTATACTGTATTGCTATTTGAACCTAAAAGTAAGCTTTACACATCAAAAACTTGTTTACAGGATTACGTAATGCCAAGAAATAGGAAAAGATGAACAAAAATTGGAACTTTTACTGAAAATTCTATGAAAGAAGCTGTTAAATTAGCATTAGATGGAACTAGCCAAAGAAAGGCAGCAGAAATAAAAGGAGTTGCACGAAATACTCTTCACAGGTAGCTTTCAGATTGAAATATTTATATTTCATCCCTTCAGTATCTCAGTTCGAGTAGTATTGTGGACAAATAAATTGAAGCATCGGTAGACAATACTTTGAGGGTAAATATTTTAATAGATAACTAAGAGATCAAAGAGTAAATAAATAGGCCTATACGTAGGATGTTTGAGGAAAAATATAACAAATAACTTTGAAAGATTATAATACTTCATAAAGTAAAGAAAATTCTGAACAAATAGAAAAGTAGATATAAAAAACTTAGGAAAGTAGAGGAAGAATTGAGAATTTCCTCTATACTGGAAATTTAAGTAAAATATGAAGGATTTTTTTTAGATTCCCATTACAACTAGTTCAGGAGCTTTAGTCAAAATATGGGTAATGCAGGAAATAATATACATATATAGAGTTTATTTGCTCTATCAATTTTTGAAGAGACGAAGAATAAAGTCACGAAGAATCTCCCTTGAGCATTTTGAGAAATTTTTTGATATCCAGCATATTATTTTGCTTATTTTCTAAACTGGAACCGAGGAGTAAGACTAGTCTTGTATGATAGAGCTTCACTCTATGAACTGCTCCAGGGGGATTCTTGGTGATTTTTACTGTGTTATTCTATATCTCTTTAGGAATTGATAGAGCAAATTTCAGCTCCGTAGTTTTTTTTCCAATCTAATTCTCCTGGACCAAACAGTTAAAATAGTTGAAAATATATATAAGTCTAGGTTTCTCCAGATATGTCCGGAAAGCCAAAAACGCCAAAGAAGGAGAGACTATTAGAATGCGACCAAATTATAAATGCAGGTCTGTGTTCACATCTGATGAAGAGGTGACTCTAAAAGATTACTTAATCACATCCTCTAAGATGAATTATGGCCTGTCAACAAAATCTACTCGCCAATTAGCTTACGAAATGGCATTATATATGGTAAAACTTTTCCACAATCATGGAATGTACTAAAAATGGCTGAGAAAGACTGGCTCTATGGATTTATGAAAAGACGCCCTGATCTTAGTATTAGAAAACCAGAGGCCAGTAGCCTTTCAAGATCAACCTCTTTCAACAAACATAATTCTAATAATTTTTTTTGCGAAGCTTAGAGAAGTATATGGTGGATATGAATATTTTGCAGATGGTTCTAGAGTTTACAGTCTCGACGAAACTACAACATCTACAGTCCAGAAACCACAAAAGGTCCTCGTAGAGAAAGGTTTCGGGCAATTTAATCAAACAACAAGCAGTAAAAAGGGCGCACATGTTACAACATGTTGCATTATTAATGCATTAGGTACTAGCACCCCTCCTGCCATGGTGTTTCCTCGCACACACTTTAAATTCCATATAATCAATGAAGCTCCCTTTGGCACTTGGCTTAGCAAACCTAACCGATTGGATGACAAATGAGCTCTTTGTACAAGTAATACAACATTTTATAAGACACACCTGTTCATCAAAGGAAACCCCATCTTTTTTATGTATGATAATCACAATTCACATCTATCCATTCAAGTGCTAGACTTATCAAAACAGCATGGTATTACAATTTTCACTCTTCATCCACTTTGTTGTCATAAACTGCAACTTCTTGATGTGGGAGTTTACTCATCTTTGAAAGCTCATGACTACTCTGCCATGGAGTCACGCCTTTTACAAAAGCCTGGTGTCCCAGTAACTATTTATAATGTGGCTGGAATAGTCAACATTGCTCACCAACGGTCCATGACTCCCTCAAACATTTTATCAGGATTCAGGAAAAGTGGAATATTTCCACTTGATGCTAATATATTTACTGAACATGATTTTGTTCCTAGGTCTGTCACTGACAGGCCTATCAAAGGGAATGAGATAACAGATACAACACTTGAATTAGACGAAGGAGCTGGCCCATCTGGAGAATCTGTACCTCCAAAAGCATTCCGAGGATATCCAAAAGCTGATCCACGATATGATTGCCACAGACACCCCAGAAAAAAAGAACACTACTACAAACCAAGAGACAAAAAAAAAACTTCCCAAGACCAAGCTTCTTTTAGAACCAGCTATTTCATCCACTGATGAGGAACCTATTCTTTCTGATCATTCATCTGATGACGTACCTGAGGAGGAGAGTGTGATAATTGATCCCCATGCCTTTAAAGTGCTAGAAAGGGAACCAAAACTAGGTGACTTTGTATTAGTTGAATTTAGCACTGCACCAAAGAAGTACTATAATGGAATTTTAATTTCAACTAAAGATCTTACTGGAGATTTTGAGCTCTCTTACTTGAGAAGAAAAAAAAACTCAGTTTACGTATCCCCAAGTGCCTGATATAGCTTGTGGCTATTAGACATAAAGTTATATTGCCTGCACCAAGATCAAGTGGCAAAACAAAGAGGCAAAGCTCATACCTATATTTTGATGTTAATTTTGATCTAATAAATGTTTCTTGAGCTGCGTCCCACTGAGTCCTGTGGTCTGTCCCACTGTGCCCAGGTATGGGGCACTGTGGGACAATTTGAAAAGTTTTTATTGTGTATTATTTTATCCATGAAGAATTAATCATAGGGGGATGAACTCTTTACAGTTTGAAGTATATAGATCGATGCAGATTATGCAAAAGTTTCATTAAAATTTGATTGAAAATAAATTTTTGGCAATAAATTTAATTTTTTTCGTCCCTCTATTCCCCACTCTCCCCTATATATATATACATATATATATATATATATATATATATATATATATAATATATATATATATATATATATATATATATATATATATAGATATATAATACATACATAAATATATATATATATATATATATATATATATATATATATATCATAAATATATATATATATATATATATATATATATATATATATATATATATATATATATATATATATGTGAGTGTGTGTGTGTGTGTGTGTGTGTGTGTGTGTGTATGTATGATATATATATAATATATATATATATATATATATAGTACACATATGTGAGTGTTATCATCAATTTTTTCGTAATATCCAATTTACTATATTTCGGGAATAACTTGAACCCGAGGGGAATTATACGTAGTAAGTTCTTCATCACAACTGGGATTCGAACTGCCGCTTGGCTGGCAAACAACAAAACCATAGTGGCTATAACTAAGTTTTCCTTTCTGAATCACCTTAGACCATTTATTTGATTACGTAACCAACCCACAATAGTGACTTAGCTGAGTTGGGTGATCAGAATTTCTGTTTCTACATTTCTGAAGGGGAAATGTTGTCCTTGTTTAATATCATTAGATTTAACGTAATTGGAGGTGAAAATCATAAAGAAATATTGTATTTCTGAATATTTTTTTGGTTTCCACAGTCAAATATGCAAGCATCAGATTATAATGTTAACAACATCCCATTAAATCTTTCTGCACAAGTAAATAATTTCACAAACGCTGGTAAAAAAAAACTTTTATATCATTAATCTTACTTTACCGTACTACTCTGACCTGCTGTTATTTCTCCTTTTTTTTTACCATTTAGTCCAAATATTTCCCTAAAAAGCATGCGATTAGATAATGCCCTACTGTTGTGGAGAGTGCAAAAAAAAAAAAAAAAAAAAAAAAAAAAACTTTTTCACTCATTTATTCATCCATAAAACAATGTAGATATTCATTCCGTTAACCCTTTATTTTTACATATGTGCTCAATCGCAACTACCCTTTTTTAATTTATTATATATATATATATATATATATATATATATATATATATATATATATAATATATATATATATATATATATATATAGAATATATATTATAGTTAGTCAGTGCATGTATGCGCCTCACACACACCGGGACATTCTTATATACATTCACAAGTACCAAGCCACAAAATTTCGTTTAATATCAGTACACTATACATAGTGAACAGCACACACCCAAGGGGAATAGTAGGTGATAAAAATGATTCGACACCAATGGGATTCGAAACGCTGCCTGGTTTAGAAACAACACAAATACAGTGACTGACCATTGAACCATTCGTTGCTCATTGGTCATGTCACTGGACATCGTTTTCCTCTAGTTGTTCGTCCATCTACAACCTATTTTTCGTATGCATTTTATATAAAACTCGTTGCTCTTACTTGCTTTAATAGCCACCTTCTGGACAAGCATAACTAAAACGATATTTAGCTCCATATATATGCTGGTGTGCGTATGCTCGTTTCAGATAAATACTGAGAGAGAGAGAGAGAGAGAGAGGAGAGAGAGAGAGAGAGAGAGAGGTTTATCGTAATAGATCGTTGTTTCCCTGAGATAAAAGTCGGGTTATCGCAAAGGTCCCCAACATGCTCTGACATCGACCACAAACTTGTGTGTTGAGGAAGAGGTCCCTCGGACCCAGAACTATTATTTCCTTATCTACCGTAGTTGACGTCTGGTTCGTCGAATGCGATTCACTGGTAAATAAATGCAATTATCGCTTCTGTATAGGTACTCGATAGAATGCAATTATATTGTGCGGAATGTAAATGGAATGCAATATTTTCAGAGGGCCGGTTAATATTCGTTTCCTTTCATCAGTTATTTATATTAGTTATTTCGATTGGTATATGTAACATGACCACCAATCTATTACTGAAAAGTGAATTCAATTATTTTTTGCTATAGTCCACAAAATGATTATTTTTATGCATTCTGAACACTGTTTACATTATTTTTACGAAAATGAAATACTTTTAACTCTCGTTTGTAGTTTGATCAATATCTTTGGAAGGTAAATGGAGCTATCTTATATTGAATAAGCTGTAAGTGGAAATTCTAATCTTAAAAGATCTGTACAGAGTAACGCGAGAGTACAAAGGACAAGGCACTAATTTGTGGGATACAAGATGGATGATGAAGAAAGTGATGAAGAGGTAATGTCAACTCATAGAGTGGAGAGAAATCATGACCAGTCGGAGAAACGTCTACAAGACGGGAAAGAAAACTTAGGAGCAAACGTGAGGAAGGAACAAGGTCCCGAGATTAAAAAGGACAGGAAGATTCTGCCGATGAATGCTGATATGGACAGTGGTAGGAGAATAGTCATCCAAGTATTTAGGGGTATTAAATTTTCACTGAAAGAGGATGATAATGGAGCTGTATTACAAAGCAGGACGAAAAAAATTAAAGGCAGCAAGATGCGTGCGAGAAATTGGGTGAATACCAAGAAAATCTATGGAAGCCGACACTGGAATAGGTACATGGATTAATGAACAAACTCATTCTTATGAAAGTGAATTAGAATGGAAAAAAAATAAATAATGTGCAGGTAATTAAACAGTATAAAGATTTTTCTAATAAATCGGCTTATTCATTTTAATTTTCGTTGGTGAAACAAGGCTCTATTTGACTAGATTTTAGCACATTTTGATTTATGTTAAAGGTTAGGAATACAATGTTTACAACTTATGAGTGAGGGGAAAATCTTGCACGCATTCTGAGTAATCTGGAGGTTGGATCATACCTTGTTTATCATAAGAAGAATTCAAAGGATGAGAAGTATGGCGCTACCTAGGAGTGGTAAAAGAGATAATTTGGTGAAAGAAGATCTTTTTCCGACAGCTCGCTTCGACTTTCCCAGATTCTTTATCATGACATCAATGGTTTCTTCCCTCACTGTTAAGGTGCGTCCGCACGGTCGAACATTGTTCTGACGGACAAACATTGTTACCAAGTAACAATTGTCTGCGATCTTTGTCTTGTGAGCAGGTAAAAACAGTGATATGCAACCTCATCTGGTACCACTGTTGTTGCCAGATCTACTTCGTCATTTCAACGCTTTATGACGTCATCCTGCCTCGCCTATAATATGGTAATATTGTTTGTCCGTCGGACAATTGTTCGACCGTGTGGACGCACCAAATTAGGCTTCCGGCTCTAATTCCCTTACACCAGTTTATATATCGCTACAGCAATACCATCATTGTAGATAGCAATAAGGGGCTTTGATATGCCGGACGTTTGCTTGACAGACATTTAACCGAAGAACATTTGGCGTGTTGTGGAGCGCACACGCGCCAATGTTGTCAGTAGAAAACACTGCGATTTCTGATGCAATACCTCGTCTAGATTCATCTAGGAAGTTCTGGAAATCTTGCGAGTCTGTGACGCTCGCCGTAGGCTCCGCCCCCAGAGTGCCGTATAAATAAGACGGTTGTAGCAGCAGCAGCAGAGATCGTAGAGAGACACCTGTCCAGTCAACACAAGAGGATATCCTCAGTAAGAGCCACTGGTCAGAATATCAGTGGAGAGATCAAGCAAGGGCAGCAGAGATCATCCGTGAAGAGATAAAAGAGAAAGGGACCGACGAAGGATAGAACAAGAAAAAGTTGGTTGGACTAACCTGGTCTAAGCCGTCTTCGTCTTCCAGGAAGTGGACGAACCTGTTTATCTCGACGTCGAGCAGACTTCAGAGAAGAAAAGGTTCTTGGCTAGCAGGTTTTAGGGAGTTCCTGCCTTTTTTTTACACAAAGGGGGAAAAAGAACCCCTAAAACTTTTCCCTGCAAATACGGAGTCAAGAGGACGTACGGCAATCACCGTTCTTTTTCCTTTTGAGAAGCCATGCGCTCCGGATTTGCCAAATTGACTTAGCAAGTATTTAGAATTGCCTCACTGTTCCCCCAGTTCAATGCAATGTAAGGATTCTATCTTTTTACGTAAATAGGTAGAGCCCATTCTGCATTTACAACCTATGTCAGTAAGCTTGTAAATAAACCTTTGTTGTGTTAGTGTTTCTTTCTTTATTATTTCGTAATTCCCCAGTTTTCAACTGTTGGTGTTTGAAATTTATTTATTTATTTATTTCATATCGAACCCTGAAAGCGGACCTCCTCTAACAGCAGGCCAGTAAAACAGTTAGTTAAATAAACAAAGCAATCTTAACAGTTTCGAAACAATCTGGAAATTTGCTTTGAGGGTTTACCATCGATGCAGTCGAATTGGGTAACTGCCATTTTCAGCTGATACAAAACTTTGAACCCAACCATGCTCAAACGCAAAACCCTATGCTTTACGAGACGTTTGTTTTGGCGGCTGCTATTTGGCTGTACCGGGAAGTAGACAGCTGCCAGCCAATCAGCGGCGGCCCCTTAAAACAAGAGTCTTGTGGGCACAAGGCATCACCAAGAATCTACCTTAAGTGAACCAGCAATTAGTAACCTACCTCGACACGATACAGTTTGCTGGTCAGAAAAGTTTCAAAGCTAAGTTTATCTGTTTTTCCTTCCATTACATTTATATTTTAGATCTATGTAAGATATACATACATATAACAATATATAGTATATATAATATAATATAAATATATATAATAATATAATATATATTATATATATAGATATATCATATATATAATATTTATAAATCTTAAGAATATATTTTAGATATATATATATATACATAGATACATAAAAATATTAATAATATATATATATATCTATAATCTATATAATATTATGTATCTAAACATCTATATAATGCAATTTATAGAGGGTTTTCTGGTATTATGGTAAATTTGTATTTATCGTGTCTCTGATGTATTATTAAAAACATCCAAGAAAAGGAATTTTGTTGTCTGTTTCCCATTCAAACTAATATGTTTAATTTTGAAGGAAGGGAATTCGTTAAAAAATTGCCCCACCTATTATCCCAAAAATGGTTTAGGAATTATCATCAACATATCTCATACACAGAATGCTTTTTGTGGGTTTTATTGCATTTATTACTGTTAGTTTTCCAAGTAATTCCAATGTACAGATTGGGCTAAAACAGGACTTAAAGCTTCCACTGGACGTCCCTGGATTTGAATGGCTTTCTTGGGTTCGTGTGCCTGGGACCAGGCAATCTTATTATTCGTGTAAAAAAACCTCCCCTTCGGTTAAGCATATATGAAAATATATTAATTCCGAGGTAGAGCGAATTAAGAATATTAAAGGACATTGTAGCTCCCGAATGTATGTTATAATGAATCACGGTAATGTGATATGGGACATATATAGATACAGGATACCCATATCAAATTATATATATATATTATATAATACTAGATATACTATATATATATATAAATATTAATTATAATATATAAATAGAAATATAGATATATATATTAATGAGATAGTAATATATATATATATATATAGATATATATATATATATATATATAACTAATTTTTATACATATATATATAGATATAATATATATATATATATATATAATAATTATTATATATATATATAACATATACATATACATATATATGTATAGATATATATATTATAAACTATACATATATACATATATAATAATATATATATATATAATAGTAAATATATATAATAATAATAAATTATATATATATAGATATATATATAGTTATACATTATATATGATCATATTTTCTATATTTTATAATAAATAGAAATATATATATCTTACACTAATATATATACATATATTATATATTATATATTATTATATTATATATACTATACATATAACCAATATATATATATAGTCTAATATAATATATATAAACATATATATTATTATAGAGATAATATTATATAGATATGAATATATCATTGTTAGTGTGTTTTATTTTTAAAGACAAAAATCTTCCTGGTGGAGGAATCGAGATGTTTTAGAATAAACTGACCTGCAGGGATAAACGAGACGCCTTTCCATCGGAATGAAGAGGGAAGACGTTAAGCTTCCTAGGCACTTGATTGCGAGTCTGGAAATTTATAGGCTTCTTTACTCCATTTATTACCCTCAATTTTTCATACGAATCACCTTTGAGTAAGGTCCATCGGGTGGCATAAAGTCCAGATTATTTTTAATAATCATCAATCCTGCAGCATCCTCTTCATAACACTAGAATTCAGTACGTCACCAAGAAAGAACACATCCGTTTTTAGAATCAAACAGAAAAATGTTACGAGATAGATGTTTATTTTTTGGTTATAATCGCCTTTGTGTACACCTCGGAACCTAGCTGCAAGAGTTTTCCTATAAGGACCAGAAAAACAAAACAGGAGGTAATAATTAATTTAACCTCCTCCCACCGGGAAAAGTCTAGCGAAGAGCAAAAGGGTAGGAAAAACTTCAAGTTGCCAAGTTCGGCTGGTAGAACGGGAGACCCCCTCCTCCTTAATGCGCTTTAAACGAACAACAGAAAAGAAAATTATAAAGTTTCACGTTTCCTGGTTCCTCGAATGAAAGTACGTACGAAAATTTCTCTTTCTCTCTCTCTCTCCTCTCTCCTCTCTCCTCTCTCTCTCTCTCATAATTTTAGGTTATTCATCGATGAGGATCGTTGTCATTATTAACTGTTCCATAAATCAAACACTCATACATAGAAATATATAGTGGCATACCACATACATTACATAAATCAGATAATATATATATAGATATATATATATAGACTATATATAAATATAGATAGATATATAATATATATAATAGAGAGAGATAGAGGATCTTAGATAAGAAAAGAGAGATAGAGACGACTAAATAGATATAGATATTATTATATATATAGATAGAGATTATCAGAATATATATATAAGGTATATCGAGATGAGAGCCATAGAATATATAATATATATATAGAAGAGATAGATAATAAGATAGATATACATAGTAGACATATATAGCTAAGATATATTAGAGAGATATAGATAGATAGAGATGATATATCGAGAGAGAGAGAAGAGATAGAATTCCATTAGTATATACAGACATATAGAATAGATAATATAGATATAGATAGTAAGTTAGTAGAGATATAAGATATCGATATAAGAGAGATATAAGTAGATCGATATATATATTAGATAGAGATATAGAGGATATATCAGATAGAGTCGAGTATAGATATGATAGAGATAGATATAAAGTAGAAGGATATATAGAGAGATTATATAGAATAGATAATATAGATAGATAGAGATATTTAGTAGTATATAGATTAGATTATAGCTATATAAATTATATATAGAGATATATAATATATAGTATAAGATGATGCATAGAGAGCTTAGAGAGAGATATATATATAGAATAATTAGATATATGATAGATAGAGAGATGAGAATAGGAGGTTATATAGGTATAATGATATTATAGAGATTATAGAATAATATATAATATATATTTATATATATTATATATATGTATATATAATCTAGATATATATAATATATTATATATATATTAAATATATATATATATAGATATATATATATAATATATATAGTATATTAGATAGATATATATATTATACTCTATTATATATATATATATATATAAGTATACATATATATATATATAATATATATAATATATATATTATATATATATATATATATATATATATTATATATAATTATATATAGATATCTATATAGATATAATTATATATTAATATATATATATATATATAGATATATATATATATATATAGATATTATATATAGATATCTATAATCATATATATATATAGAATCTATATATATATCATATAGTATATATAGATATATATAGATATATAATCTATCATATATATCTATATATAATATATAGATATATATAATAATATATATATATCTATATTATATTATATATATACATATATCTATGAGAATAGATATAATATATAATATATAGAATATATATAGATAGATATATATATATTAATATATATATATATATATTTAATATATATAGTATATCTGTAATAGATATAGATCTATATATATAGAGATATATATATATAGATATATATATATATATATATATCTATTATATTATCGATATATATATATCTATATATATATATATATAATATATATATATATATATATATAGATATATGATATAGGATATATATTATAGATTATATAATAGATAGATATATATACTATATAATTAATAATATATATTATATATATATATATATATCGATAGATAGATATTAGATAATATTAGAGTATATATATATATATATACATAGATATGATATAGATATATATATATATATATAATGATCATATATATATATAATAGATGATTATATTATATTAATATAAGCTATATATATTATATATATATATCATATAATATATATATATATTATATAATTATATATAAATCAAGTTCATGGTTATCGAAACGCTCCGTCCGCAAAACCAGTTGCCATACTCTTAGTCAATAAATCGAGACTACCGGTTGGTGCCATTATAATGATGTTATCTTTTCGAATAAACGAATCTCTCACGTCTTAACGAATCCTATGTTGGTCTGTGATTTCGTTTCCATCTGTAAATTTCCTTTGTTTTCTAATCATTCTGCAAAGACTTTCTTTTTTGGGAAGAGAACCAGTTGCTTCTAATGGAAAATCAGACGTGCAGTTCGCAACTATAGTACTCGTCAATTCTTCAGTATTAGTGGCTCTTTCCTTCATCTCCTGTACTGTCTTGAGAACAACAGTTCTACTGCAACTGATGGGTGAGTATGTGGCAGTGGATCACCTTGCAATATATCATTCACTGTCTTTTGTATTTTACCGATATAAATGTTCCATTTAATAACTCTCTTTCTTAAGTAATTACCTGTTTGATTGTTATCAATATGCATGCCTTCCATCGAACGACACTCTTAAGTAATTACCTGGTTGGCTGCTTCACAGCCTTTTCGATAACACGGCTGTTCGACGAAATATCCGTTAAACGAAAAGTCTGGGGACCAACTGTCCGGACACGAAAAGTCCGAGTACCATATATATATATATATATATATATATATATATATATATATATATATATATATATAATATATATTTATATATATATATATATATATATTTCTAACTTCTATATTTCTTACCTCCATTAAAACGGCAACAATATATTGCAGGGGCTTTATCTCTGAGCAAGATATATTAAACTCTCATATTCATATCTCTTTCTAATTAATAAAAGTCTTTAAGTATACATTGGCTGTAACGTACGTAAATATATAAACAACTTCAATATGAAATTTGCAGGTAAGATAAAAACGAATTAAAGGGAGGAGTTTCCTTGAGACGTCACTGGAGGAACGTTACGACGGCTATTAGAAAACCAATATAGAGGGAAAGCACGTGGGTTAAAATGGCCGGGGCAGTTCTACATATATTTATGATAAAAGTGAATTTGCTTTTACTGGTCGCTCGTGGCCACAATAGTAAATGAGTTTTGCCTGGTAGAACAGTATTTAAGTACAAACCGAGTGATGATGGGCGTTAATGAAAGGAATGACTTTTTGTAAGACTTAATGCAATTGGCACATATACTAGTATAATGGAGGAATGAATTGGAAACACGTCTACAAAAGTACAAGTGTTCGTGTAGAATAAAATATCGGTAGGTCAGTGCAAAGGCAAGATTAAACAGTGCAGTAACTGTTTTATCTTATCTATGAGACCTCATTCGGTGTAAAAAGATTTAGAAAAAAAAATAAGTTTTATTCACTGGGGTTAAAATTAGACTACAGCTAGAAGGATTTAATACGAAATTAGAAATAAATATAGTAGTTATTAAGGGAAGTGGCGAAGCTTACACTTAAGAAAGAAAAAGAACTCATAAGTAGTTCCGGTAAAGATGTGAAATAGAAAGGTTGCCCCTTCAACCGGTTGAGGGCTGTATAACATAGCAGGGCTGCTGTGACGAGTGTGTAAATTCAGACATCATACGCAAAGGCAAATGGAATCTAGTAAAAATTTTATATATATATATATATATATATATATATATATATAGTATATATATAATATATATAATATATATATATATATATATTTATATATATATACATACACACACACACACACACACACACACACATATATATATATATATATATATATATATATATATATATATATATATATATATATATATATATATATAATATATATATATAACATAACATAAAACAGTCGTGGCATGCAAGTACGAACCTAATCTTATTTCCTCCTACAAAGCCAGTATGAGGTATGTTTCATATTTTTTATGCAAATACGAGTAATGCTTTGTTGTCCGGTTTTTACCATTAAACAGTTGAGTCGTTTTTTTTAGCGCTGAACAATTGAGTTATGACAAATCCTGATAGCAAATCATCACATACAGGAAAGGTCTTTGATAAAGAAAATCAATGAGCAAATCAAGTTACCATGAAACAAGCGCTCACAATTTCTATGATTAAATCTTATATTGAAGTCGAAATAAAACGGAACTGCCTTGCTCATGGCCTTAGTAACTCCCGGTGTCGACAGGAGCAGAAGAAGAACGTATCAGGCTGATGAAACTTTTGTTAGAACTTATTTCCCTTGAGGTTTGAATATGGAAACGTAGGAAATTTTCCTTGGGACAACAATATCTCGTAATTTAAGTTTGTTTAGTAGACATACCACTATAAACACTTTTTTTGGTAGTAGACTTAATAAATAAAGATGGAAAATATGGTTCCTTGCAAATTGTTTTGCAGAAGATGCAAAAGTTAAGAAGCTTATTATATGTCTTGTGGTATCCTGGGCTTTTACTCGAATGGTAATTTTACTATTCTGTGGACAGTCGCCAAAATAATTCTTCATACCATAGATTAAGTAGTGTGTATATTCCTTGATGTGGAATACCTCAGGGATATTTAGAGACCTGGACTTCACATCAAAATCAAGGATTTCAGTCCTTGTAACCAGTTTATTATTTGTAAATCATACATCTTGATTTCCTTTGTAATATCTCATGATACCTACATCTTGGAGAGCTATGTCAGTCTTCTCCTTGACAAGCGTCTTGGGTTACTTTTGCAATGTAAGTAGCAGGCCTATATGCCTCAGTTGGACATGTATACTGCTTATGCAAGCAATTAGCCCTCTGGGGTTTGGGTACCATGGGTAATGCTGTTTCACCGGATTGTTCAGGTTTGTTGGGGTAATGGCAATTAACTGCTTTCAAGGTTGTGATGCCATCTGTGTTGCACTCGTTAGCAAGTATTAGTCTGACGATTCACATCTTTGTGGGTCCTATTCATCCATGTTCAATTATAAACTTATATTGGTATCGTTGCGCAATGAGATACAAACTTTTATTGTTAATTTGGCTTCTCTAATTTTTGTTACAAGTAGCAAAAAAATAGTATTAATTCTGCTTTTGAAGCATTAATATTGTCATTGCTACTACTAATATTAATATTACTACTGCTGCTATTGCAATTATTGCAGGTATTATTAATATTACCGATGCTATTATACAGTCGGTTATCCCTTTTACTCTTATTTCTAAAGAACTCAGTCCTCAAAGGGTAAAATAAAAAAAAAAAACAGTCTCTCAAGGCGTTTAGAATTTCTTTAGTTTTTGTACTATGATAGCAAAATTTTTATTACCAATCAAATTCGTTATAAAATTCTAGTATGCTATTAAGCATTAAGAACGAATCAGCTGCCACGATTAAATGAAAATACTGCAGGAATACACTAGCTCCACCTTATAAATTGTACTTTTCACACAAAGGAACCTAGTTCAAAGATTTTAAGGATATATATATATATATATAATATATATATATATATATATATATATATGTATATATATATATAGTATATATATATATATATAATATATATATATATATATATATATATATATATATATATATGAAATACAGTTGGAGAAAATGTTATCAGGTAAACAACAAGCTCAAGAATACCAGAGGGTCAATTGTCAAAAGGATAAAAATTAAAGAGATAATCCAGGATTGTCGGATATCACATGGTTACAAACTTAAACATAGATTTAACCCTAACAGAAACTACAAAGTATCCGTATAGCCCAAAGCATGTAAAAATTGAATATATTAATTTTTTTGCATATATTTATCTACAATTTTTTCATTATAAAGGCATAAAGTTTAAATAAACCAAGACTTAAATTTAAAACATTTCCATTATTTGACTTGATGAAACAAGATTCAATGATATTCCTTTTAACTGTGTCATTACATGGGATTAAGGCTCTTGCTTGACTCCAGTTAATAGGATGATCTGAATTTCTCATATGTACGAATAATGCATTCGATATTTGTCCAGTTCTCACAGAATATTGGTGATGTTTGAGATGTTGTGAAGGAGATATACCGGTTGGCCGTTATAGACTTTATTACACTTTTTGACAGGAATTTCTTATGTGCAGCCTGGAAGATCTTTAGGAGAATTTTTTATTACTAAACTCTTGACATTAATATTACTGAAAACAACATTTATGTTAAAAAGCTTTAAACATCTAGGAATTTCTAAAAACCTCTGATCATAGGGCAATTTTAGAATGTTATGCTTACTAAATTCAAGTTTGCCATTATTTAAATAAAATGTTTTTCTAGCTCTTTTCCAAGGACTTTTGTAGATATGGCATGGAAAAGAGCTAGAAAAAGGTAATGGGAAATACAGAAAGAAACGACCACTTATTAAAAAAGAAACATTCCTTAAAAAATTTAAAGTAGATAGATGAAAATATGGGTAAATGATTCAAATACAAAGCGAATTGTATTTGGGTATTAACGGACTGCATCTTCGCTTGAACTTTTGAGGTTCCGGTTTCACGACATCCTCAGGAAGAGATTGATGTAAGTAGCCTTCAAATCCATATGAATGATAGTAAGCTGAGGTAATCTATTGGAACGTAATAGGCCTTGAGATTATTGTGTAGGATCCTACGCGGACCCACACACCTCCATCTTACCTACCTGGCTAATCTCCTCACGACAAACATCTCTGCGCCAATCGCGCCTATACAAGAAACATTCATGCGTCACGCATCTTATGTACATATATTTTCATTCATATTATTATGCTACATGTACTGTTATTACCACGTGCATTAGAGCTATATGTACCATAGCTTCAGTCGTGTCTTGTACATCGACTTCTTTGCATATTTCCATGCTTCAACAAAAACAAGTGATAGTATTGCGATCTTTGTTTTGCTTCCTCTTGTCAGGTCTTACATTTCCGCTCGCAAGAGCTATTGACCTGTCTGAAGTCTTGATCTGTAATTCATAGTGGCTGCTTCATACTCACGCCTTCGTTACAATAGTAGGACATTCGTTTTAGAAAAGGATTGGTAACAATTGGACCCTTAAATTATTTATAAGCACTTGGTCTTTGGAACGATGCTTATTCCACTGACCTAATCCTTACCCAAATACAGACAGAAAATCACTGAGCCACATTTTAAATGTGTTTTAACGAATAAGGGATTTAAATCGTTGCTTTCTTTAAAACAGAGGATTTTCTTGATACTTGTTAATAAAACTGTATAATATTCAACTTTTATATATAATCGTCATCCATGATGTTCTTACAATTTTTTGGAAAATTAAATGTCACAGAATTGACTTGATCTAAAATATTTTGCAGAATTAAATAACAGTGATTGGTTTAAGAGAAGAAAATGCGAAATTGTTAATATTTACTTCAGTGGCATCAACCGTTGTGGTTCTAGACCAACAATAGAAGGTTGAAGCGTCTGTTAAGGATGAAGAATTCAGTAGAAATCGAATTTCAATAAGACGAATTTCTACTGACGCAACGCCAAACCATTTCATTGCATAAAATAATGGCCAGTAAGTTGGTACGATGACTCAATCGTTTCGAATGAGTTGCCAGTTGTGCATGGCGTAAGAAGCCTTCAAACACGGACGAATGATGGTAAGATGATGTGCAAGGTATTCAAACATGACAAATGTTAAGATGAGTATGAGTACCCACATTGTATCTTAACATATATATATGTATACATTTCTGTGGATATATGTAAGCGGTCGTGCTTTTTTAGAAACGCTCAAATAAATATGCCTAAAATATGCACAATCAAACGCTACTTCTATTGAGATCTAGAAATATTTCTTAGGATCCCAAACCTGTGAAATGCTAAAACAATTACGATTAGAAAAAATAATCGGTACGAATAACTAAATATGAGCATAAAATGGTTGTCTAATGCGAAAGCTCTGTCCCAGGTTTCGCAGCGAGAAGATAAACAAAGAATCGTTTCCGCTCCTTTATGAGAATATTATATTTGTAATTTTCCCAGAAAAGTAGAGCTCATATATGACCATCACTTTCGTGCTAGACTGACTGATAAAACCAAGTAGCGCCTTGCGTAGTAGTCCCAAATGTTACGAAATATCTAAAATCTGAAGATGCAAGTAAGGACCTATTCCAAATTTATAGCTGCATCTATTAAAACTTGATGCTTATGCTTTCCGATTCCCCCAAAACCACGGAACTGGTGTTCGATATTCTCTACCCTATCTTAATCTGTGCAACCGTCCCTGTCGTCTCATTTCAACCATTACTAATCAGCTAGTTCTAATATTCAAAGACAAATAATATTTGTTCTTGAATATCCTACCGGAAGAGTCCAAATACGATACCATTAGACATTAGAATTCTACGACTCCTAAAACAGAAGCAATTCTAGCTATATGTGGCATTTTGTATCTAGTTTCGAAGTCAGGGTCTAACACATTTCCTTCAATATCTGCCACAATACTAACCGAATTCACTCACGGGATAGTTTTGGTCAGGTAGACCTCACTCCTTGAAAAACGGGCCAAGGTAATCTACTGATAAATCCACAATTTCCTCCATAGTGTTAGTTCATGGAAATGACGTCTCGCATAAGTTTAATAACGAGAGGGTAAAAGACTGCGTGGCAAGCACAATGCATAATCAATAAAGGACTTTACAAAGATTTCTTTCGTAAATATGGTCTATCTATTGGATGAAATATTTCTATCACTTTTAGTGGAAACATGATTGATAATTTTCTAATATACACGTTGTCTCCTTTATCTTATTTCCATACTTGACTGTCAATCATTTTCTCTTTAATCTTGTTAATGTTCAAGACCAGTGCCACTTTTTTTTACACCATTATATTATACTTTTGAATGCAAGAGTTATGATATTAATGAATTCAAATAAATATCTCTAGAGTCAGTCGTCCCATCAGAACTAATTGTACCTTACACTTGACTAAACATCTCTAATAAATCGGACAATAATGATATGAAATCCTCGTTTGGTATTTCAGTTTCCGAGAGGAATAATAATAGTCTGAGCATCCGTAACGATCTGTCTGTACAGAACTTGTAACAGGAATGGAGTTCCAGACCGTCCCTCCTCACGCATTTCGTGCCTCTATGGAATTTCCTTCAGAGTTCTGAATAATTGGTCGACGTTGGTATGGCCGTTTGAAAGTTGAAGGGAAAAGAGAAGTACCCTTCGGGGGAGAGCAATAAACCAGTCCCGGATATAATATATCTATTAATATATATTAATAATATAATAATAATAATATGATATATTATATATATTATAATTATGATATATATATATATATATATACATATATATGATATATATATTATATTAATATATATAATATTTATAGATATATATATATATATATATATATATATATATATCATATATTTGTGTGTGTGCTCGTGTCTATTCCTTTATTGGAGAGTGACTTTTGTCCGAAGTAAATATTGGGGTTGTACTTTGAAGATCTGTTGGACGTAAAGATGAAGGAGTCACAAATCGAAAATTCCCTCAGTAGGCATTTAGGACACATTAGTTACAGAAGTAAAGCTTGATGAAGTTAACTGAAATAGACCCTGGTCACTCCCTTTTTCACTGTATCTTATCATGGGTTGAAAAGTAACCAAAACTAAAGTTAGCGCAGGTTAAAGGATGTACTCCCTTAAATATATGATGTAATTAGCCTTCAAATACCGACGAATGATGAGTTGAGTTAATATATTGGAGCATGATAGACCTCAAGAATATAGTTTTAGTTTTAAAACTGTTTTGGAACAATTGCCCCCTAAAAGTATTATTTATATAAGCATTTGGTCTTCGGAAACCGTTCTTATTCAATTCCCTTAATCCTTACCTGAAAATACACAAAATGACTGGACCACATTTGAGATGAGTTTTTAAAGAAGTGGATTTTAATCGTTGATTTCATCAAATAGAAGGATATGATTGATACATGTCAATAGAACTGGATAATATTTAACATATATAACTGACCTGACCTCAATATTTTACAGAATTGTATAAACATGTGTAGCTTTAAAATAAACTAATAGGCAATGATCCCGGTAAAAAACATAAAATAGAAGAACTAATGTCTAGTGCGTTTAGATAAGACTTTAATTTAAAGCAGTTTATCGGTATGTGACGAAAACTATTATTCGCTGTCAAGCCAGATTGACAACAAGAGGACTAAATACAGTAACGTTCTGCGTAGTCGCAAATGCTGTGAAATTTTCAGTCTGCAAACAAACATCCAACTGCAAAAAAAAAAAAAAACAGTAAATTTTATTCAGAATAATTTGAACTTGTTTCAAATATGGTTGCAAAAAAAAAAAAAAGAAGAAGGAAAAAATCCCTTTAAGAAAACCACACGGCGACACGGCCAGGTATCCCCTTCAAAACTTACTTTGGTTCGCGGGATTTCCTTCTTGAGGGGATAAGCTTCGGAGGATTCTCTACTTCGGTTTCAAAACCCCGTGCGAGGGAAAACGGGAGGAATTGCTCCTCTACAAAAGAAGAATTCTCATAAATCATATGCAATAGGAATCAAAGCCTAAAGGAAGTCTAGCCACCTGGAGAAAGGGAATCCTGGGTACAAGGCTCCAAAGCTTAGACTCCGAGGCTTGAACGATAACCCTTCGCTAGACTGTGAGACTCGACTTCCTGTTGACGTTTTGGAAGAGGAGTTTCCTTTACCACAAAAATAACACAGCAGATTCTAAGTATCTAAATAGTATCTGTGTTTTTAGAAGTATTATTAAAAAAATATTAAAGTAGACCTGAAGAGAATGGCTGTATATCTCCTCCAAATTATGATCTTTATTTTAAGCTATTTAACATAAATTTCAAGAAAAGCGAGTCAAAAAGCAACTCTAGTTTTTAAATAGAACTTGCTTTCAGTCTTACCATTCATTAAGAATATTTTCTTCTACACAATCTGATGGGTGATATTTGAACTTTATTTCTCTTTGAAGACAGAAACTTTACCTCAACTAGTACCTACATGAATAATATCATTGAGTGAAACACACACAAGTTCACGAATCTATCACTATGTTCTGGAAATCGAATAATGTATTTAGTTGCTAGAGCATTTGGCGGAGGATGGATAAAAAATTAGATATTGGCCTTATTGTGCATGTGCTAGAATTTTTAAAACAAAGAAATATTAGTAAAAAAAAAATCATATTTACCATAAACATTGGGTTACTGAAACTAAATGCATATAATATTCTTTTCTTATACCTACAGCCTATTCCCAGGGTCTGATCAGAGAGGAAGCCAAAAGGATAAAAATATTGCCATTCTAAAGAAAATGATTTCTCTGAATCCTGGAGTCAAATGTAAGGATATTTTGTTGATAAAGATATGTCGCACTTCCCCGAAATGAGCAGGCGAAAACAAAATGCTGATTATTTGATGATGTTTGTTTCTTCGCCATATGCAAAGATATCGCACATCACTAATATAGTACTCTCTGATAAATATTTTGACAATGTTCGTCCTTTATAAAAGCTTTCTTATTTTCATTTTCGAAATTCGGCACGATTTGAATGATGCAAGACTCATTCTGCTAAAGAAGAACAGAGATGTTTTCAAGTACTTTGGAAAGAGAAAAAATCTATTTATTTCCAACACTGCGCCTCCAAATAATGTCTTCTAATAAAGACCTAAAATTAATCACTGCAAATTTCTGAAATGGTTATTAAGGTTCCTTTGGTACAGCGTAACTTTTTTCTATTTTTTCTTTAAAAATGCATGTAATTAGACTTCCACAGATCCTCATATTAAACCTTCGACTCATTATTATTACAGAGAATAATTTCCAGACAGTCTTTTATTCATTATGTTGTTCGCGGCAGTTATTTTCGTTTACTTCATAGCAGAGGAAATTATAAATTTCTCTCAAAGAATTTGTATGCTAAATTAACTTCTGTATATCATTAGAGAAAAAATAAATACCAACATCGTATGTCATATTTCTCTTGTAATTGCCTTGATATATGTAGGTTGTACACTTTCAGTGCTCTCTCTCTCTCTCTCTCTCTCTCTCTCTCTCGCTCTCTCTCTATCTCTCTCTCTCTCTCTCTCTCTCTCTCTCATTTTCTTCAACCATTTCCTATTTGCTTTACCCTTTTGACATAATATTGCTAAGCAGTTTGTAAGATCTCCTTAGGGAGCGCTCTCTTAACAATGGTTAATACACACACACACACACACACTCACACACACACACACACACACACACACACACACACATATATATATATATATATATATATATATATATATATATATATATATATATATATATATATATATATATATATATATCGCATTTCTAACAACTTCCTGCCAGAACTCAAGATTAGTTGTGAAATTTTACTTTACAAGCGAAGTGCATATTCTTTGGAAAATTTTGCTTCAAGTCAGTTACATATGAATACGGTTCATGTTCTGAATAATTTGCTCAGCGTAAGCTTTATATTCGCGTTAAATTTATTTTGTCTCATCTGCAATATTTTGAGTAGCCTCTCCATTCAAGTGATTACACAATAACATTAAATCCAAGAAAATTTACTAGATAAACGACCCAAATTAGACGCTACATATACTAACTAATGACTCTAATATTTTGTATTTGCAATTTCTAACATAATGCTATACTGCGTAACGGCATTCTTTCCGAAACAGAGATAAAAATAAAGTTAATTGCAATTAAGAAGATTCATATTGCTATTTTGGAAAAAAAATATTTTTCGAGATGGCAAAGAAGAGGCAAAGAAGTAAAAAAAAACGGATTTAATTTAAACTTGTATAACGTAAATAAAATAGTTGTATGAAACTATATTTACCTCTGTTAAATAAAGATTGGTTCTCAAAAGGTAGAACATTGTCGAAATCATCAATTGTTTGAAGTTGTTTCATAATAGTTTATTTCTCAAGGAAGGAATTTCAAGTGAGATTCATGGCTTCCTCTTCTTCCCAATAAGAAATCTGCCTCAGCCACTTTGCCGTTGTTAGAAGGAAGAGAAAACACAATCTCCCTTGAGGGTCTAAAAGGAAAGTCGGAAGTTTTTACGAAGACCCAAAAGCGACCGAATCTTCAGAGTGAAATTTCAAGTAGATGCGTAAACAAAAAAAAACACACACACACACACACGCACACACACGCACGTGAAAGCGCTGGGTACCTAACTTTTGTCTGACATTTTCCTGTGGTATTCTCTTATATACTGAAGTCACGTGCATCTAAGCGTGTGTGTTATATTTATATTTATATATATATATATATATATATATATATATATATATATATATATATATATATATATATATATATATATATATATATATATATATATGGCGATACAATCCACAATGAAGTAAATTCCTCTTGTAGTTTAAAATATATATTTCTTGTAAAGGATTAAAGCTTTCGACCATCAACTGTGGTCTTGTTCACTTTAGTGAACAAGACCACAGTTGATGGTCGAAAGCTTTAATCCTATACAAGAAATATATATTTTAAACTACAAGAGGAATTTACTTCATTGTGGATTGTATCACCATTTACTTAGAGGTACGACATAGTACCTGGCTTCTGCATATATATATATATATATATATATATATATATATATATATATATATATATATATATATATATATATATATATACTATATATATATATACACACATATATGTGTGTGTGTGTGTGCGTTTGTGTATGTGCGTGTGTGTGTGTGTGTGTGTGTTTGTTTGTTTGTATATCAATGAATTCAGTCAAAGTCATTGTTCGAAATTTTCAGGGAAGCGATTCTAAGCCCACGGAGTTAGTATGAGATACTTGGGTTATTTGTGAAATATTCAGAGCAGAAAATTTTTTCAGAGGTTAACATATCCACAAGGAAACTGGGACGCAGAGCAAATAAGAGAGAGAGAGAGAGAGAGAGAGAGAGAGAGAGAGAGAGAGAGAGAGAACCCATCTGGTCTATGCTATCAGGGAGAACAACAAGCGCTTCGAAAATTTGTCAGTTCCATTCCGGGTCTATATTGAATTATATTCCTAAGCGACAACTTTGTGCACTCAGCGGAAAGAGTGGCGACAATAATGGCGAATGATACAAACGATAATGATGCTATGTCCCCTCTTACTATAATGTCCGGAGCAGGAGAGCTACAGCAAAATTGTTTTAAGCTCGTTTCGTCATTTGACAAAGGAACCATCCTCAGGTTTCACATTAAAAGGACAAAATGGTTAGAGAAAATTTTTTGTTTTTTAACTGTTATGTAAATACGTTTCTGTAATGATTATAGAATAGGGCTCATAACCGGTCAATTATAACCGGTTATTAATCGGTTAAAACAATTTTGTTCCCAACCGGTTACTAGACCTTTTTAACTGGTTAATCGTTTATCGTTCATTTCAGACCACATCAAGTTTATCAGTACTAACGTTCTAGCACTTCCTTGCACGTTATGTGCTTTATTTTTCCGATTTTCTTTTGGCTAATGCTCATAATTATAAAAGATTATGCAAATAATTATCAAAGAATAATAATGGAAAAGACAATATTGCAATTTTTCTTTATTATTGACTCAAAAGATGAGTTTTTTCTTTCGTTTCTTTCGGAGAATCATAAATGAAGCAAAAAGAGGAATAGGGACTTAGGGCAACAAAGTAGCTCAGCAGCAAGATAACGATCGTTCAGAAAATGAAGCAGACTCTTTATTAAAAGAATATATGTGTCATGGATAATTCAACAGCCAAACTTGAACCAAAAGTCGGTAATCTAAATAAAATGTTTTGATATTACATTGACAAGCAGTAAAAATTAAAATTAACTGTACAATCCTATGTATCAACTAAAGCAACTATCGCTGAGGCTGAGAGAGCTTTCTCAGCTGCCGTTTTATTTCTTACTATACTAAAATTAGAGCAAATCTTTCTGATAGATCAATTGATTCATTATGTTTTCTCAGCCTCAGCCCTAGGTGCTTTAGTTGATAACACAGGATTGCACAGTTTATTTTCATTTTCACTACGCTTGTAGGGCGTGACACTGCTTCTAGACAGTATGGTTCTGTGTCAGGTTAGGGCTTAATGCAGGGCATACTACCGCAGGAATGGCTAGGGCAAAGTGCCGTTTGGTAGGCCAGGTCAGGTCATATTTGCACCAGTTGAAAGGAGAACCGTTTTCATATGGTTCAGTGCAGCGTGATTCTTTTCGGGTGCTTTCATCTCTACCGCCAGTCCTTGTTAATTAGCTGAAAGACGACATTAGACGATGGCAGAGAAGTGTGAAAAATGGAATACAATGGAGGCTACCGTAGGTCAAGAGGTTTAGGACGACTGTCGGTCATGCAGATGTGTGTAGGCGGAGTCGTAGAGGTGGAAGGGTTTTCGATAACAATAGCGAGGGAAAGAGTTGAGGTAGAAGGCAAAGAGGTGTAGTGCCGTTAAAATCATATTAACGAGGGAGAAGGGGCATGACTCAAAATACAAACTCTCACGGTAGTCCAAATGGATTTGACATCCCTATTCCCTTCTTTTATTAATTTACAATACTCTTTAAGTTTTCGCAATTTGCTAAGAAAAGACAATAAAAATGATAAAGAACGGTCCCAAAATAGGACGTTTGTAGAAATATATATATGGGGTAAATATAATTATAATATTTATTAGGATATATATTATATAATATATATATTACTTTTTTTTATATATATAAGAATTATATATATAGATATATATATATATTATATATTATATTTATAATATATATTTATATATTAATTATAATATTATATAATTAATAATATATTATATTATATATATATTATTAATATATTAGATATTTATATATATACATAATTATATATATTATATATATATTATATATTATATATTATATATTAATATAATATTTAATATATATTATATACATATATTATAATTAGATATATATATAATATTATATTATTATATATATATATATATAATATTATTATAATTTATATTTATTTTATTAGATTATATATAATATATAATATTTTTTATATATAATTTATTATATATTTAGATATTTAATATTTTATATTATATATATTATATTTAATATAATATATTAGATATTAATATTTAATATATATATTATATATTTCTTATTAGCTATTTATATATAATATATTATATTAAATATATATTTAATTTATATTATTATATTTATTATTATAATTTTATAATTATATTATATATATATATATATATATTTAATTTATAGATAATATAGAATTAATATATATATCCATATATTTAATATCTAATCGCTCTACCTCGGAATTAATATATTTTCATATATGCTTAAACGAAGGGGAATTTTTTTTCTCGATAATAGACTTGCCTGGACCAGCTGCGAACCCGTGAAGCTTATAACCTACTACACCACCGCGAGAAGTGGTGTAGTAGGTACAAGCTTCACTGACGTTCCTGGATTTGTACGGATCCACGGGTTCGCACCCTGGTCCAGGCAAGTCTATTATAAGGGAAAAAAAAAATTTCCCTTCGGTTTAAGCATATATGGCAATATATTAATTCCGAGGTAGAAGCGAATTAGATATTAAAGGACATTGTAGCTCGATATATGTATGAATCACGGAAATGTGATATGACTTATATATGTGTGTATATATATATATATATATATATATATATATATATATATATATATATATATATATATATAGATATATATATATATATATATATATAATATATATATATATATAGATATATATATATATATATATATATATATATATATATATATATATATAATATATATATGTATATATATATTATAATATATATATATATAGATATATATATTATAGTATATATATATATATATATATATAGATGTGTGTGTGTGTGTGTGTGTGTGTGTGTGTGTGTGTTGTGTGTGTGTGTTGATGAGTTGTCTCTGTGCAAGTACTACGTGTTGATTTTACTCTTGATCCAGCATTTACAGGACGATCTTTGTAATGAGTAATGACTAGTTTTAAACTTCAGTTATCAAATACTGGTATTATCAGTATAATGTTACGAAAATTATTGTAAGATCACTGCAAATATAGGGCAGTATTGCAACACCATGCAGAAAACCACTACCTAACCCGACACTAGAAGAATTATTGGAAGCGCGCAGAGATGATGCATAGAGAAGCCCTGTTTCACAGATTGCAAATAAAAAAGCTCTTAATTTAAATCAACAAAGGTCTGCACTAAATATATAGAGAAACATAGACTTTATCCTCCCTTTTTCAAGTTAATCACAGGGTATCCGTGACAATCGACTACAAACAGTGAAGCAAAGCAAACTATCGGCCAAAGACAAAAATCACGAGCTTATCCATTCCTTAGGGTGCAAGCCTCAGCATTGGGCACGTCATATTATAGAGTGCCAGGAATGCCAATGCTACTGCCAAGACGACCAGTGAGGGAATGACACCCACCAATCAATAGAAATACGGCACCCCAATGACGTTATGTTTATAATTCAAGCGTTTGAATGAGTAATGAAAACCTTGTTACACTTCAGTGGCGTTTATCACAACAGATTTTCGTCGATAAGTGTCACACTTTGGTATCAAATTCCTTTCACTTAATATCAATAGCTTCTCCTTCGACCAAGTATTGGAACTTCACCCGTGATCAAGATATCATGATCTCGATCTTCTGTTCAGTCCTACCTCTCTCACCACAAGATAATCTAATAAATAAATATCATTCCGGTGTAGCATTTCTGTTCACTAAGCATCCCATTCTCATGGAACTTCGTTTTCACAACCAGGAATCACTTTTTTTTTTTTTTTTTTTTTTTTTTTTTTTTTTTTTTTTTTTTTTTTTTTTTTTTTTTTTTTTTTTTTAGAACATACTGCCACGCTTATTTTTCCATCATCAATTCTCCTGAAACTTCATCATGCCGTACCAAATGCATCATTCCCTTATATATCAAAAGTGTTTTACTAACTTCCCTCAGAACGAACACCATTCTCGCTCTCCTTACCCACTCAAGAGTGAGAGCACTTGTCTACGGCTTCAAGAGACGAAGTTCATTCGTCATAAGGCGTTCCTCTGAAGAGACATTTAGTTACTTTGATTACCAAGCAATTGACACTTCTTAGACACCAATGCTCGGATTGCATTGTTTACTACCACCATTGCGGCAATCGATGGCCATCTGATTGGTATGGCATGCACACAACCGCGGCATAGGAGTTTGTAATGGCAGCTTGTAAAGTCCTTGTTAAGTGGATAAGTCATTCTAATGTTGGGTAAGCCTCTTTCCTTGAGCATTCTCACTTCTTTGCTTAGTGTAGCAGTCTCTATAAGCCGCGAGTGATGCCGCAAAGGGGAAAAGTACTATTTCTATAGTTTTCACATGTTTTTAAGCGCTAAGGACAAGAATAGATGTACGATACTGAGGGCCGTATAAGGAAATAGAACGTATTGCTGTATGAACGCTTGAATATAAATTCGACTAAAATCCTGTATTTTTTATCATTAAATAGTAGCTTTATCAACCTCGTCAGTGAGGGCAGATGCCAAAACATGGCCCTCATACCTGCGACTATTTTATTATTAGTACTTTCTCTTCTTTTTTCTATATTTCTTTTCTTGCAGCTCAATGGCTATATGACAAGCACCCCTTATCACGTAATGACTATAATGGCTACAACCAGTATTAGCAATAGTTATTCCGCAATGGAGATATAGTTCGTTAGAATAAGATATAAAAAGAAATTGGCCTTATTGGCCTACAGAATAATCCAGATCAAAATATATATATATATATATATATATATATATATATATATATATATATATATATATATATATATATATATATATATATATATATATATGTATGTATTCCCACCCCCCTTATTCCCTAAACTACACAAACTGGGAACTCTTACCTGTTGCCAACGGTGCCCTGTCTGTAAGATGTCACGAGGCTTATTAAGACTACGTAATTATTAAAAATACTATTTATTTCCCAAAGCATTGGTTTATAACAAAGACAAAATGATTAACAAGTCATAATGGCATAAACACCCAAATCTACCCATAAAGAAGAAAACCTAGTAAGATAACATTCTACCCTCCTGACTAAGGTTACACTCTCAGACCCCAAAAAGTCATATTGTCTAGTATTAGTCAGGTTAGAAAATCCCGTTTCTAATCAACCATGGAATCGGACCCATCTGTAATAAAGATATTATGTATAAAAAACATATCCCCCACATCACTCTTTTCAAAGTATTTACTTAAAGAGAGTATTTTTACACTTCTCTCTCTTTTCCAAAAGGTAACAGTTTTTTCTAAGTTTTTATAGAATGTGTCCTACCTTTTCGATGGGCGTTTTCTCCCGACACCCGGAGCAACCACTTGCCGTTATCTCTTTTGCACAAAGAATGCGTCTTCCACAAGTACCCTGAACCAGTAGGCCTGTAATACGCGTACAAACGAATGCACATGCCTCGCAAACGGGGAACGACCTCTGAGACAAGTTGCTTGCTCAGCAAATACCTTTTTCTCCAATATGAACTAGCAGCGTACCACCCCTTGTCTCTAGGCGAGTAGAGCTATGTGACTTTATTATTATTATATAAAACACTTTAAACATATTATTAGCCATTCCCCCTCTTTTCACCTCTTAAGAGGAGCTCGGCTACCCCATGCTAGCTCCCGCCTAGCACTAGATACACAAGCGTCTTACAATATATATAAAACCAGAGCCTGGCTCAAAAAAGAAAATAATGCACTCCCGGTCGCACACCATACGGCAAACTAATGCCCAATGTATCAATGTACCACATGACTTAGAGCCACCTCCGTTGCCGGAGCACTTGTGCTTCGTCGAATGCATAAAAGTTTAAGGACTCCAAGTACACAAATGGCGATCAGTATAGCACCTAACATGATCATTACTATTGGTATAGTATAACGGTCATCGAAAAAAAAACGTTCATCTTCACCACTATCTTCGAGTGGCGGGACTGTAACGGACTCCACTGTAGGCGGGATTCGAACCGCCTTATGGCTTCCGTGTAGGTGTCGGTGAAACACCTTTATCGACGAGTTGTAGACACGCCGACTAAGTACCATGAAGAAGTCTGTAAGAATCCTGCAGGAACTGTCAAACAGCTGGGACCCCTGTAGAATGAGCGAATTGTTGTAGACGCAGGTCGAGTACGTAACCCAACTCGAAACAACTCAGCACGCACCCTTATTCAGCGTCTGCGACCCTCGTGAGTGTATCCAACACCTTCCCGTAGCGAAACTGTAGATTCGACGTTTTCTACTGAAGTAAACTTGGTCACCACCCCGTTATTCTATGCAAGTGCTACTCGCACCCGCCTCATCGAAGACTGTAGACTCCTGATTTATCCCAAAAATTATATCGAAGACATCTCATCCTTAGCCAAGGCAGTCCACAAAAATGCCCTTCGTGTGTAGACTTGACTCAATCTCTGGTACTGTACAACGAAGTCGTCTCCCTTGCCATCCTCACGTAGAGTTGGAAACTCTCCAAAGTCATTGTGTGTCCGTATTTAAAAGGTCTACATGGTCATAAAATAACTAAAGTCTTGTTTTACCCCACAAATTCCTCACTAATTAATATATTCAATCTACTAATCAAATATTAAAAAAAGAAAAATTCCTCGCTTAACCAAATAATCTTTACCTACTGAATTCTCACAAATAATCCCATATCTGACAAACACACTATCAAAAGAGAACTCATAAAGTCTAACAGTAAAAACCCTTTTATGGTTTATATAACTAGCCTCCATAAAATATAATGCCGAACACCCCTTCTATCCAACCCACATACCCTGACAAATTATATCTTCTATCTAAAAGATAAATGCTATTTAGAGCTTAACCCTCATTGCAACATCTCTCGTAAGAAAAGAAAAAGAAGAAAAAAAATAAGTAAATAAAAATAAGATAATACAACAATAGTAAGTGAACTTTCCCCTCCCCATTACACAGCGCACATAGAGAAAGAAAAAGAAAACCATCAGTTGTTAATCTTCTCGGACGACGTTAAGAAAAGAAAAAAAAAAAAACATATAATACAACATCTTTTCCCAAAACGGAATGTGTACCGTTACAGAATCTGCTAGCGCAGCAACCCTATCGACAAGAAAAAAAAAATCCCCTTACATGACACGTTCTTGTGAAATGTCATACTCAGCATCTCCGAAAACCGTGCAAATCCACGAGTAATCATTTCCAAAGGGAAGGTTCGCAACCAGACTCCTTACAGCAACTTTAGCAAAACAGAAACCCACCTATGAACACGTCAGGTGCTTCCCATTACAGCATATTCAGACTTGCGACGCTAGAAACTCGTGATTCTCAAAAAAAAAAAATGTTTAATACTGAACTTCGTAAGCACACTCCCCAGAACCATCTCATTATACATAAACCATCATCTTAATAATAACACCACTCAAGTGACATAAATAATTCCTCTATTTAATTACTGACCCCACGCTAAAAAGACCATCCCGTTTCTCAGCTAAAGCAAAAATGTGCCGAAAAAAATTAACCCCGAAATCTTACGCCAAAACGCCGCAGACTTACATATAATAAGAGAAAAACATTAGAAGGAAACAAAGGAGAAGGAAAAAAAAATGCAATTGCGCGATCATATATTAATTGCCATAACCAATTCTTTTCAATTTCGAGATATGTGTTAGCTTCGACTGACCTGTTCGTTCATTTAAAACTACAAACCTATTTCCAATTTTCTCTTCAATGACTTTAAAAGGACCTTCAAACTTCGGGCCTAGTTTGTAATTTAACTCATTTCTCACGTTAAGTTTTAAAAATACCTTATCACCGACATTGATCTTGGGATCAGATGATTTACTAATACTCTTCTGAACCATATCTCTGGTTGTGGACTCGAGATTACGGCTGAGACATGCGTGTCCCTCTCTTGCTGTGGATATCAGCGCTTCAACCGTATCCTCCCCCTGGTGAGGCGTAGTTAACAAATCAAATGTGCATCGCGCTGGATAACCAAACAAAGCTTCAAAAGGGGACATTTTACTTGAATCGCTAACCATGGTGTTAATGCTATGTCTAACAACGTTAATATATCTGTCCCAATTTCTATCAATACCACCTACCGTTTTTCTGAGCGCTTCGAGCACTTTCCTGTTTGCTCGTTCGCACAACCCATTAGCCTCGGGTCTGTATGGAATAATTGTTACTTTCTGTATTCCCATGAATTCAGCTTAACACTCCAAGGTTTTGTTCACAAATTCCCTCCCATTGTTGGTTAATAGAACTTCGGGTGAACCATATCTGCAAACGATACCATTGAAAAATGCTATGGCTACTTCTTCGGCCATTTTATGCTTAAGTGGGAAAATTTCTACTATCCTTGTAAGTTCATCTATTATCACTAGCAAGTACTTGTTCGCATATCTAGACTCACAAAAATTCCCTAAGACATCCATATGTATTCTCTGAAAAGGTCTACTCGGTATAGGATACGATCCTAATTAGCATGACGTTGTCCTAGCAGGCTTACATGCGTTGCACACCGCACAATTCCTTACGAAATTTTCCACGCTTTAAACCCATATCCAAATAAGTTTTTTCTATTTCCCAAGTGAGGACTACCGAACCTGCAATGAACTATATCTAAAACCACTGGAATTAGGACTTCGGAATTACGATCTGTGTCGTATCTCCTTTACTTTCACTGGTTCTCAACTTTATACTTAATTTTCCTAACCAACAGATTTCCTTCTAACTCCAAACCCGAAAAAGGCAAGCTATAACGTTTCTTGACTAATTCCCCTCTCAGAAATGCTTTCGCATCTGCTAAAACCTCGTCTTCATCTTGCCTTAGCTCTATGAGAGGTATATCACATTGTATGGCTTCGTTAATGACCTGCGTGACTTGGAAACCTTCCGCGTCATGAAAACTCCTGCTGAGACCATCAGCAACAACATTAAATTTGCCCTCTATATATTTGAGCTTTGCATCAAAATCTCTGATAGTTAGAAACCATCAAGCTCTTTTGGGAGACAAATCGGGTTTATTAAAAAGATCGAGTAATGGTTTGTGGTCGTGGAGGACTTCTACTTTATTCCCCATCAGTAACATTTTAAAATGAACTAAGCTCGACACTATTGCAAAGGCTTCCTTATCTATGGTGGCCATGGACTTCTCGTTGCTGCCTTTTGTCCTGAACTTCCTGTTATAAAAAGCTATAGGATGAAATTTCCCATCAAACTTTTGCATAAGGCAAGCACCTACACCTTCCTGGCTTGCATCAGTCACTAATGTAAAAGGTTCCTTAAAATCTGGAAACTTCAAAACCGGGGGATTCATTAGCTCATCTTTAAGCTTTTTGAAAAAACTCTTCCGCCTTGGGGGTTCCTTCCATTGAAATTGAACGTCTTCCCGCAACACATTAGTTAGGGGAGCTGCTATGTTAGAAAACCCTTTTACGAACCTCCTGAAGAAACCGGCGATACCCAGGAATGACTTAATCTCTTTCTTTGATCTGGGGGTGCGAAAATTCGCTATTGCTTTAACTTTATCGTCATTTACTCTAACCCCTTCCTGAGATATGACGTGACCTAGATATGTGATCTGCTTTTTCAAGAACGAAAACTTGGCTAGCTTGATTTTCAACCCCGCTAATCTAAGCCTCCTAAGTACTTCTGTGAGCACTTCCAGGTGTTGTGCGATCGTGTCCGTTGCGATCAGGATGTCATCCATATACACAAAAACATTTTTGCCCAATAACCCGTGCAAAACTGTGTTCACCAACCTGGTAAAAGTCATCGGACTGCCCGATAAACCGAAAGGCATTCGCGTAAATTCATAGTGTCCCTTGGCACTGAAAAGGCGGTATATTCCTTGCTACTCTCGCTGAGAGGGGCCTGTAAGAAACCTTACGCCAAATCAATTGAGCTATAAATATTATGTCCCCCAATTTCGACAAAAAGATCTGGTATGCACGCGACTTGGTAGCGGTCAGGGATCGTTTTCTCATTTAAACGTCTAAAATCTACGCATACACGGACCGAACCGTCTTTCTAAGGTACCGCTAACAAGGGAAAGTTGTAAGGAGACACACTGGGTCTAATGATTCCTTCTTCTTCCCATCTGTTAACCTCTTTCTCTACCTGTTCTCTGATTTTGAAAGGTATGCGATATGCAGGAATATAAATAGGTTTTGAGTTGCTCTCCAAATTTACCTTATGCTCTAACACATTAGTCAACCCCAATTTATCACCTTGCAAGGCTACCGTATCCCCAAATTCTGCAAGAGCCCACTTATTGCTTCAACGTGTTCTCTATAATCCGCATTAGCCAAATGTTCACTAAATGTTTGTTTCCTTGATTGTATTTCTGCCTCAGAAAACTCAGGTTTCCCCTCTATGATAGCCACAGAACCACTATCACAATTCCAATCTTGGAAGTCTACTATATATGTGTTTTTCTGGTATCTCCTAGCTGTATCATTACAGTTTAATAGCTCCACCCACGTAACCCCATTCTTGGATACACTGTTCACCGATGCCGTGCTAACGACTCCTCTGAGCTTTTCACTGTTTTCAATAACACACACATCTGTGGGTTTTCTCATTTCCTTCAATTTAATTTTTACCATAACCTTTGAACCTGGTAGTAACATAATATCTTCAAATAAAACACCTCTATATTTGTGGTTAGTATCTCCCCTTGCCACCACCCCATACAAATTACCACCCTCAGTATCATCCCCAGCATTGTTAGTATCAGAAATAACATCCATATTAGTATCATCACCAGTATTGTTAGTATCATTGTTACCACTATGAACTCTGGTAGAACCCCCGTAATCATCTCTCAGATCACTAACGTGTGTTTTAATATTACCTTTCCCTATAACACTCGTATCACCGCCATTAATACCACCCAGCACCTCTCCTCTTTCAATAACATCCATGTCCTCCATTCTATTCACGTCCTCATATGGTATGAGGTAACCCATTTTCCCGATTGTTATCCCATTAGCACCCGCATGGATCGAAATCTTGTGTCTTCTACAAGCAGGATGACCCAACTAGATTTTATTACCTAAGGCAATTCCTTTTATTACCAAAAAAAGTTCTGGTAACACTCTATCACCGAGAGCAAACCGTATTTGTACACAACCCAGGGTGTTTAATCTATGGGCTTGCACATCACACACCGTCTCCGTTGAGGGCTACAAAGGGTAATTGGAGAACATGAACTGATACAAATTATAGTCCATTAGATTTATTGATGCCCCGGTGTCTATAAAAATCGGGATATCCACATCCCCTACTGTTCCATAGACTATAGGCTTGGGCTCTGAGGCGTCCCCCACGAGACCACAATGGCATGTACCAATCACCTGTAGCCTTTTTGTTGATCGGGCTTCCAAACATTTCGCCGATCCCTTTGCCCTCTGGTTTGACCTGCCTGGGAAGTTCTCACATTATAATTACCAGAACCTTGAGGTGCAGGCCTCGCATCTCTCCGTATCTGAGACGGACAAGACTGTCAATAATGCTCAGTACTTTTACACATTCCACAATATTTAACCCTACACAATTTCTTTGGATGTCCTGGTTTATTGCAGTTGAAACAACGCAACTGCTGTTGCTTTTGATCGATCGATCTTTTGTTATTCTCAACTTTTGCACACAGACGTTGAGGAGAAAGTTCCGTGTCTCTCTGTAATCTATCCTTCGGGCCTGTCCCATTAAAAATTGTGCTATCTACGGTGGGACATTTAGATCTGTGTTTATCTATTTGGGTATGAAGTAATTCTTTGTCTGAGGTAGGCTCAACCTTTTCATCAAAGCTATCCACTATTGCATCGGGTACCTCGTGTAATAGCAGGGAAAAATAGATCAGTTTATGAACATTATTTAGAGAGAGATTATCCCCTGTAACCCATTTAGATGTTTTCAATTTTCCTACCCAATCTGCCACTGCGTCAAACAGCTTTGAACGAGTGCCTTTCCGTAGTTTATAAAGACCTCGAAGGTCTCTCACCATATCTCCGTGTTCCTTTGAGCCATATGCTGTTTTCAAAATTGCTTGCAAGTCTGTCCAGTTACGACACTTTGTAAATTGGAAACTCCTTGACCTATGACTGAGGTCTCCCTTATTGAAATCTAGCAAAGCTTTCGCCTCTCTGAATGCCTCTCAAATCGTCTACTATATTCTTTCCCGCTAAATAGTATTAACTCCTTCTATGAAAATATTTACAGGCTGGGACAATGCGCCATCCACAATCCCTTTGAAAAGGCTGACCCCCGCAGAAATGTTCGTCACGTGATGTAGTAGCGTCGTCAGTTTAGCATCCGCCCTTTTATCTTGTTTCCCAAGGCTGTTTTTTCCACTACACTTTCCCGATCTCAATAACATCAATGTATTTATATACACTAAACCCAATCAAGAAAAATCAACAGAAGTTTTCTCCCCAACAATGGATAACAAAAGGTAAGCGTGCCCCGTCCCCAATCACAAAATCAACCCCACGAAAATGACAATAAACAAAAATAATAATAATAAGGAAGGGATAGGAAAAGAAAAAGAACGCAAGGTGTTTCCGAGCTAACTCGCCTCTCTCTCTCTCTCCTCTCTCTCTCTCTCTCTCTCTCTCTCTGGCACGACTCGCCACAAAAATCCCACTCAGGCAAGTTCGCCACACACAAACACAAGGAACATGAACAAGAACAAAAGGTTAAAGAAAATCCACAAAATATAAAAAGAGAAAAAAAAATAAAGAAAAAAAAAACTCGAAAATACACTTACGTCTTCATATGACCGTAAACCGAATTCACATACACATGCTCGAACTGCGAAAACACTTTAATATGTCGAAAACTAAACTTTTTCTCCCCCCGTCTTTTTTTTTTTTTTAACACCTAGAGACAAGGGGTAGTACGCTGCTATTTCATATTGGAGAAAAGGTATTTGCTGAGCAAGCAACTTGTCTCAGAGGTCGTTCCCCGTTTATTCCGTAATCTCAAGAAATCAACTGACTGAGGAACAGCTTCTCTCTGTCGAATCAGCAGTAATGACCCTGAGTTGCCTGTGACATGATTAATAACCCCTTTTCCTATCAAAATAAAAACGAAACCCCCTATTTCTAACTGGTCACCAGTCCCTTCGGAGCGTACCTACAGCTTGAAAAATATATAAAAAGCCTTTACCGCGGCCACCACTGTATCCCCCCCTTATTCCCTAAACTACGCAAACTGGGAACTCTTACCTGTTGCCAACGGTGCCCTGTCTGTAAGAAATCCCGAGGCTTATTAAGACTGCGTAAATATAAAAATACTATTTATTTCCCAAAGCAATTGGTTATAACAAAGAACAAAATGATTAACAAGTCATAATGGCATAAACACCCAAATCTACCCATAAAGAAACCAGTAAGATAACATTATACCCTCCTGACTAAGGTTACACTCTCAAACCCCAAAAAGTCATATTGTCTAGTATTAGTCAGGTTAGAGAATCCCGTTTCTAATCAACCATGGAATCGGACCCATCTGTAATAAAGATATTATGTATAAAAAACATATCCCCCACATCACTCTTTTCAAAGTATTTACTTAAAGAGAGTATTTTCACACTTCTCTCTCTTTTCCAAAAGGTAACAGTTTTTCTAAGTTTTTATAGAATGTGTCCTACCTTTTTTCGATGGGCGTTTTCTCCCGACACTCGGAGCAACCACATGCCGTTACTCTTTTGCACAAAGAATGCGTCTTCCACAAGTACCCTGAACAGTAGGCCTGTAATACGGGTACAAACGAATGCACATGCCTCGCAAACGGGGAACGACCTCTGAGACAAGTTGCTTGCTCAGCAAATACCTTTTGCTCCAGTATGAAATAGCAGCGTACCACCCCTTGTCTCCAGGCGAGTAGAGCTATGTGACTTTATTATTATATAAAAAAAAACACTTTAAACATATTATTAGCCCATTCCCTCTTTTCACCTCTTAAGATATATATATATATATATATATATATATATATATATATATATATATATATATATATATATATATATATATATAATATATATATAATATATATATATATAAAGAGAGGGAGGAGAGAGAGCTTCGGCTGAATGTGGTGTTTTCAAAAACTCAAAAATATATTGTCCTCTGAAATGAGTCCTTTCGCACTATTAGATTAAAGTAAATTAATAATTTGTTAATTATAATTTGTTAATAGTTGTCCAACCTTTTGATTTATTTAGGCTAGTTTTTTGGTTTTTTGTTTTACAGTTAGTATCGTTTATTAGTTCGATGAACTCTGTGGAAGGAGTCATATGACTTCGCAGTTTTGCTTTGTTTACCGCCTTTCTCCCCCGGTATTAGTGACCATTGAAGTGCCGTATTAACGATCGTTGTTTTTCTCTCCTATGAGCTGTGTTGACTCGAGGTGGAAGGCTTGAATCGTAAAGGTGGTGATTCATGACAGAGTTAGTCGAGTTCCTCCTCACATCCTGACGCTTCGCCACTTTATTTATGGTACTTTAACAATTTTGTACGGAGATTTGGATCACGGCATCTTTATTCCTTCGCTGCCTTGTGTGTGGTCGCTGGTGTTGTCACCCGCGGCATTCAGCAGCTCCCTTCCCTCGTTCGTCGGAAGGATTCTGAACGAGTTGGCCCGTATCTACTGTGAACGGTGCAGTGTGTGGCGTGCGAGATTCCGTTGACGTCCCGGATTCTACGGAGGCTACCACCCTCGGTGTTCCCCACCCGTGGTATTTTGGGTTTGCCTGCAGGCATTGCAGCTTGGCCCGGTTGACCTCTGCATCAGCGTCAGTGAGTTATTGGAACTCGTGGAGACAAGTAGGGCGGCTTTCTACAGGTATGAGATATTTTTATAACTATTAAGACGATCGTGGATCGCTGGTACCTGTAGATTTGCACGCCCTTTTTGCAGTACGGTCTTCTGGACTTGTATTGACCTGAGGAGATGATTCACAAGCCTCTTGTGTTATTACTTTGCATCAATTTGTAAGATTCTTTTTTTTTAATTCATTGTTTATTAACTTGAAGTTCAGTTTAGGCATTTAAGTTTAGTTTGTCTGTGTTAGGTAGGAATAATATTAAGTTTCCCATTTATTTTCTCTTGCTTCCTTCTACCTAACTTAGTTTATTAGGTTAGATTTTTCTGGCCAGTAATTTGACAGGTACCTGCCTGAAGTGTCACATTTAAAATTTCCTATTTCTTATGTTAGGGTTTAATTGAGTTGTAGGTGATCCTTTAAAGATCTTAAGGTTGGTTTTCCCTAGATTTGTATATTCATTTATTTTGGTTATTATCATTACCAACCTTTACCTTTTTTTTGTGTGTGTTTGTAAATAAATATTGTAACTTTTGTTGAGGTGTTTGTTCTTTTTTCCTAAGTTGCTGTGTTACATTTTTACTGACCGCAAATACTGAGTAGAGACAAGAACCCTTGAAATTACGGCCGTAAATAAGGTCGTAACAATCTGGCGACCGTGACAGGATTTGCGCTCAGGTGTACACAGTAGCTGGGACTTTGGAACACTCCTCAGTGGTGGTTATAGTATTTATTTTTGGAAATACCTTTCTCTCTTACCACTATGGAAAATTTGGAAGACTTTGAGTTTAGTCCTGCAGAGTTCTTAGGGTCTGCCGACTGTATTAGGCATTTACCCATACCAAAAGGGAAGGAGTATCTTGTTAGTGTGCTAGCAGGTTAGGTATTCCGTTCAAAATGACGGATAACAAAGAGGAAGTTACAATAATGGTTTCAAAGAACAGTGTTATGCAAGGTTTTGGGCTGAGGCTGAAGGGTTAGTTGGGGAAAAATATTATGATAGAGGTAGTGAATTAGGGAAATGTGATAGGTTAGTTGTATATGATAATGGAATTAGTGGTGGTGCAGACTGGAGTCATTTATGAAGGTCCAGCCAATTTGCCTCCAAGAGGAAATATTACCACAAACCCCTTCTTAACTGAAGAGAATTTAGGGCCAGCAGTTCCTACAGTTCCTGTAAATTCTGATTCAAAGGAAATTCAGGAATATGACTTAATATGTAAAAAGATAGAGTTGTTGAAATTGGAACATGCGGAGAACGAGAGGGTGAGGAGGCATGAGATAGAGATGGCCAACCTTAATTTGGAAATGGCTAGGTTACAGGGGGCTCCTAACCAATTTAGCACCCCACGAGGTAGTCAGCCTGACAGGTTTAATATTGGTGCTGCATTAAAATTGGTCCCCATTTTTGATGAAAGGAATGTTCCTGAATTCTTCAAGGCCTTTGAGAGGGTGTCAGCTCGGTTGTCTTGGCCACCAGAGATGTGGACAGTGCTGATTCAGTGTAAATTGGTGGGCAAGGCAATTCGGGTATATAATGCCTTGGAGGAAGGGATAGCCAGGGATTATCACAAGGTAAAGGCACTAATTTTAAAAGCTTATGATTTGGTCCCTGAGGCATACAGGTTGAAGTTTAGGAACTTAATAAACAGCCATCCTTGTCGTATGTAGAATTCCAGGTTCAAGGAGAAAACAGTTTGACGACTGGTTGAAAAGTCGTCAAAGTTGTCACTTTTTCTTCTTGAGAGAAACTTCATGCTTTTTGGCGGGAGTTTTAAGAAATCTTGCTCCAAGGAACTAAGAATTTATCTGGAAAGATTGCAAGGTTTTTTCAATATTTAGATAAGGCAGCTCAAGTGGCTGACGAATTTGTCTTGACCCATAGAACAGGTTCAGGCAATTTCGCCAGCAAAGATATGAATAGTAATGTAGTCAGATAAGAGAATTTCCATAGAGGAATACGGAGTGATATTAATAAATCTAAGAATTCTGTGGCTCAGAATAATTTCTCTGGTAGTAAGAATGGAAAATTCACGAGTAAACCTGGTACTCGTGTATTTTCCAAAGGAGGTAGTTCCGAGACGAGAAATAGTAATATGAAGACTTGTTTCTGGTGTAATAAACCCGGTCATTTCCAAGCTCAGTGTCACGCCAGAACAAATTATCTTCAAAGGAATAATCCTGTGGCTTTAATGCCAAGTGCATCTCCTGACGTAAAAAAATTAACCGATAATAAAATAGTGGTAGTGGTGGTAATAGTACGCCCGGAGATGGAAATAATAATCCACAGGAATACTAAAATATGATAAATACATATGGCCTGGTAAAGTAATTTATAATTCCGTCATTATTGATGTTAGGTTTTTGAGAGATACAGGGTCGCTCGGTCGTTAGTGCTGGAAAGCAGTTTAAAGGAAAATTTGTGGTGAAGTATTCAGGGAACTTTATTGTTCTGGGAGGTTTCCCGAACACAATAGTTTCAGCTCGTATAGTAGAGGTAATGTTGTCATTCCCTGGGTATTATGGAAAGACCGAGTTGGCCGTTGTCGAGAGTCTTCCTATAGCTGTATTGATGGCATATTAGGAAATGAATATGATTAATAGTGATGGCCAGGAATTATTTCCAATATTGTCAATCAATAAGTGTCCAGTAGCAGGTTTACCACTAGAGCTGCCGCAAGGGCTGCAGACTTATTAAATAATGATGAAGAGTTAAATTTGAGTAGTTTAGAGGTAGACGTAGATGTAGGAAGACCCGGGTCAGTAGTAAGTAGTGTAGTAAGTAGTGATAATGTAATTCCCGATTGGGATCGAGCAGCTTTTACTGAAGCCCAGAAAAAGAGAGTTTAATTTTAATTTAGGTGATACTTCTGACTTGACAAAGCCTCGATTCTGGGTAAAAAGGGGCGGGGCATATTATAGAGTGTTGAGTCGTCCCCTGGTTGCTACTGATCCTCAAATGTCCCGTATTGAGCAAATAGTGGTGGCCTTCTCAATTTCAGAGACAAATTTAAATTATCTCATGATGATTCATTCTCTGGTCATTTTGGTGTCTGGAAAGACATTCCGTAGGTTGGCTAAATGTTTTTGGTGGCCAGGAATGAAATCGTCAGTAAAACAATATGTGAAAGAATGTCCAGTGTGCCAAGTGGTAGGTAAACCTAATCAGACAATTGTAAAAGCACCTTTATATCCATACCAGCTAGGTGGGGAGCCATTTAATGAGCTGGTAGTTGATATAGTAGGCCCTATGCCTAAAACTAAAAACTGGTTTTATCTATTTACTGACTGTGATGGATCGGGCATCACGATTTCCTGAAGCCATTCCATGAAGAAAGTCACATCTAAGGCTGTATTTGACCAGTTGGTAATTTTCTTTTCGAGGTATGGGATCCCTCGTAAGATACAAACTGATTGTGGAACTAATTTTTACTAGTAAGGAATTTCGAAGTAAGTGTGCAGATCTGGCCATGTTTTGCACGCTACTAGTGTTCCTTACCATCCAGAGAGTCAGGGAGTGGTGGAAAGATTCCATCAAACTCTTAAATCAATTTTAAGAAGATTTTGTTATGAGCATGGAGAGGAATGGGATAAGGGTCTTCCTTTTGCTCTCTTTGCTCTTAGAAGTCATCCAAATTCATCCACGGGCGTGGCTCCTTTTGAATTAGTCTTTGGACATAAAATACGAGGCCCTTTAGAAATTTTATAAGAAGTTTTGGAATCTGATGAAATAAAGGAGATGAACGTGGGTGAATTTGTTGATAATCTTAGAGGAAAACTTTCTAGCGCCTGGAAGTTTGCTAGAGAAAATTTAGCTAGCTCTCAGGCTGCTATGAAGATTGAATTATGACAAGAAAACTCGAGCACGTCGTTTGAGCCTGGGGAATTAGTGTTTCTTTTGGTGTTGGGTACTGATTCGGATAACTTCCTTGAACCAAGGTACAAGGGGCCTTGGAAGGTGTTGAGGAAGTTATCCGTCTTAATTATGAAATAGAAGCTCCCAGGACAAACGAAAGTGTCGAATTTTTCACATTAACAGACTGAAACCTTATGTCTCTAGTAGATCTGATCCTTTGAAAACAGGGTATAAATCGGTTTCTTTGGTGGCAGAGGTGCTTCCTGATGGGTCTGAGGAAATAATTAATCAAGTACCTTCAGATGCTCTATCCAAGAATGTGCAATGTTTGAATGGGTTAGATGAGCATTTGAAGCATCTTGATCTAAATCAAAGAAGGGAAATGGAAGGCTTAATTCATTCTTTTTCAGATTTGGTTAGAGATTCTCCCGGATTGACCAGTTTAATTGAACATGATGTGGTAGTAGGAGAAGCTTCACCAATTAAACAAAGTCCTTATAGACTAAATCCCACTAAAATGAATATAGTCAATAAGGAAATAGAATATATGCTGAAGCATGATTTAATACAACCTTCTGTTAGTCCTTGGAGCTCCCCTATAGTGTTGGTGAAGAAATCAGATGGACAGTATCGGATGTGTGTGGACTATCGTAAAGTTAATACACATACTAAAAATGATTCCTTTCCGCTTCCTAGAATTGACGACTGCATAGACCGCATTGGTTCTGCAAAGTATATTACAAAGTTGGATTTGCTCAAGGCTACTGGCAAGTTCCTTTGTCGGATCGAGCAAGAGAAAATTTCAGCATTTGTCACCCCATTTGGCTTGTTATGAATGCAAGGTCATGCCTTTTGGGATGAGGAATGCTGCTTGTACTTTTCAAAAGATTAATGAACCGTGTGGTCTGTGGATTAGAAGGTACCGAGATCTACATAGATGATCTTGTTGTTCACAGTAATGATTGGAAAACTCATTTACTCAGGTTGGGTAAAGTTTTTGAAGCTCTCCGTGCTGCGGGCTTAGTCATTAACCTCGCTAAATGCGAATTTGGTAAGGCCACAGTTGTGTATCTGGGTCATGAGGTTGGTCTGGGTCTATAGCCCGAAACAGGCTAATGTCGAGGCTATAACTAATCTAAAGAGACCGTGCAATGTCCGGGAAGTTCGAAGGGTGCTAGGTATGACGGGATACTATAGGAGGTTCGTTAGGAACTTTTCTGACATTGCTCGTCCCTTGAATGATCTTTTGCTAAAAAATAGGAAATTTATTTGGACTAGCGAGTGTGAAGAAGCATTCATTAAAATTAAGACTATTATTATGTCTAAACCTATTTTGATTTCTCCGAATTTTCAAGCTCCCTTTATAATTGCTGTTGACGCTAGCGATGTAGGCATTGGAGGCGTTCTCTTTCAAAAGGGTGAGGACGAGGAGGTGTACCCAATATCCTACTACAGCAAAAAGTTGTTAACGGCAGAGCGTAAGTATTCAACTATTGAGAAAGAGGCTCTCGCCCTGATCCGTACCATATCTCATTTTAAACCGTACTTAACTAATCTTTCTTTTCCAGTGGAGGTATGGACGGATCATAATCCGTTAGTGTTTATTGAACGGATGAAGGGGTCTAACCAAAGGATTTTACGTTGGGCCTTGGCCTTCAACTACAAGAGCTCAACTTGGTAATTAAACATATTAAGCATCTGATATAAGATCCCGGACACCTTGTCTAGGATGTAAAGTGTTTATTTTTGTTGGTCTCTCCCTGCCTCTTTCGCCCTGCTCGTTTCTCTTTGTGTTCATTTAGAGTGAAAGCAAGTGCTAACTTTATGGTTTGTTCCGACGTTGTTCGGTTGTTTCGTTTATTTATATGATAATTCTGTTTTTTTGCCAGTGTTGTTTTTAGTTTAAGTATTAGTTGTAAGAAATATTCAGTTCTATATTAGTAATAGTTTCTTATTAGCTGATAGGTAGGTCTTTGTCGCCATTATATCTTTAATTTTTAGCAAGAACTTTTGGAATTTCAGAACTATAAATTTTTCTGTGATTTAGTACATTTTGTTTCTTGCTTTAGAATTATGTTCGATTAATTTTTATTTTTATTTCCAGGCTTTGTAGTTTAATTAGACTGTTTATATATTGGGTAGGTTTAATTGAGGTAATATTTAATGCCGACCTTTTTATTTCAGAATGTGTAATGCACAATTGTGTGTGCTTTATTATATAATTCTATGCATGTTTACATTAAGGTTATCTTTACTTTTAAGATTGATGCTTATTTAAGATTTAATTGATCTTTAGGTTGTATAAAAAATTTTACTCTATATGATTAAAAATTTTTGTAGGGGGAGAAAGGTATTAGATTAAAGTAAATTAATAATTTGTTAATTATAATTTGTTAATAGTTGTCCAACCTTTTGATTTTATTTTAGGCTAAGTTTTTTTTTTTAACAAGTTAGTATCGTTTATTAGTTCGATGAACTCTGTAAGGGAGTCATATGACTTCGCAGTTTTGCTTTGTTTACCGCCTTCTCCCCCGGTATTAGTGAACCATTGAAGTGCCGTATTAACGATCGTTGTTTTTCTCTCCTATGAGCTGTGTTGACTCGAGTGGAAGGCTTGATCGTAAGGATGGTGATTCGTGACAGAATTAGTTCGAGTTCCTCCTCACATCCTGACGCTTCGCCACTTTATTTATGGTCACTTCAACAATTTTGTACGGAGATTTGGATCACGGCATCTTTATTCCTTCGCTGCCTTGTGTGTGGTCGCTGGTGTTGTCACCCGCGGCATTCATCAGCCACGCCCCTTCCCTCGTTCGTCGGAAGGATTCTGAACGAGTTGGCCCGTATCTACTGTGAACGGTGCAGTGTGTGGCGTGCGAGATCCGTTGACGTCCCGGATTCTCGGAGGCTACCACCCTCGGTGTTCCCGTGGTATTTTGGGTTGCCTGCAGGCATTGCAGCTTGGCCCGGTTGACCTCTGCATCAGCGTCAGTGAGTTCTTGGAACTCGTGGAGACAAGTAGGGCGGCTTTCTACAGGTATGAGATATTTTTATAACTATTAAAGACGATCGTGGATCGCTGGGTCCT
>NC_061107.1:39834930-39842430 GCF_015104395.2 Macrobrachium nipponense | reverse complement strand
AAACGAATTCAGATCTGTCAGTAATACGAGCTGAATATTTAATCACTATTAATCGGTTTTTCTCTGAAATTGTTTTTTAAACACACTCAGTGTCGTATATCAGTTCCATGTCGAGAAGAGGAAGTGTGATTATTTCCCTAGACATTTACCGAGTTTTAAAAAAAAAATATTTATGTCAGTGTGTTTGGTTAATCATTTGGCAATAGATCAAGATGAAAAATATCCACAAGAATTAATAATTGTCTAAAGGTAAACAGACGAACTACGACTCCAAGAAAATCTTGAAAGAAATTAATATCTCACTCCACCAAAGCCGAAGCGAACTCGGGTCTTCACGAGAGCGACGACATTTTCTTCATTTCATTTCGTTGAGAAAGTGGATTATTCATCATTAATAAGTAAAAACGTCAAATTCATTCTCACCTAAGTCTCTGTGCTTGGGGTTAGCACTAAGTCACTCACCTTTTGTTTTGGTAATTGTTAAACAAATAACTTGTTAGCATATCGGATCAAATGCTAGTGAAAGAGGTTACAGAGAAGGGAAATTAAGTTCATGTTACCACAGGTAGTTTTAATGTATATGTTCGTCGTCTGGGGAAGTAAGTTTGAGCTTTCGAACTCATTTAAAACTTGGAAGCGGGAGACTCGTGGATAACTTTCACGGAAAACTAGATTGACGTTTTTCCTTTACTTGAAAGAATATATATATATATATATATATATATATATATATATATATATAATATAGATATATATATCTATATATATATATATATATATATATATATATATATATATATAATAGATAATAATATAATATATATATATATATATAGATATATATATAATATATATATATATATATATATATGTATATATATATATGTAATATATATATGTATATTTTACATGTGTGTGTGTATGTATGTATGTATGTATACTGATACGAGCGTTCTTTTGACTTTCTTGTATTTTCTTTTCTCCACCCAAACTTGAAAGCTTCGAAGGCATAACTTAAGGAAACTTTATGAGAGCAATATATGGGAATTTTAAGAATAAGAAAGAATTCATATAGGAAGGAAATCGAAAGAACTAGAGTAAACTGTATCGTGTCATGGATGCAGTAAAGCGAACACTTGTTGTGGTGTTCTGAAAAGCGGGCGTACTATTTTTTACTTAGCCTCTTTTCCTTTTGTTTCCAAACTCTGGCTCGTATAAAAAAATCCTAATATTTTAACGACGTGTCAAAGTTGATTTATCGCTTATCATCTTCTCGTCATATCCAGCTACCAGCCTTCTGCTAATCCTGAAAAGTCTTAATGACACTCAAGTGACTGTCCCCTTCTTTGCCCATTGTATTTCAGTCCCACATCGAATTTGACGGAAGCCATTAACAGATACTAAGCCCTTCACTCGCGAGAATTTGCATCTTCTCACCAGAGGTCCAAATGACCTGACCCTTACCGGTTTTTACTTGACCTTTTCCCTCGCCATTGTTATTGCAGCCTTCCGCATCCACTGCAATCTCGCCTACTGACCAGAGCCTCTTGACCCAAGCTAGTATCCATTGTACCCTTTCATCCACACCTCCTCTGCCAGTGTCCAATGACCTTTTTTTCTCAGGCAAAACCCCTGCAAGTATCCAACATTCAGAGATGAAAGGACCTAAGGAGATCAACCCAGTCTGGACAAGATGTTTCCGGAATCTCAGGAATTAGGTATAAATACGCACTGGCAAGGCATACCAAATTGCATTATGCACTAGCCAGTTACCGCAGTCTCATCCCGTTTTGAAGCGGTGTCACGTATGATGACTTTGCCTGCCACTATAGCCTACTTGTGCCTAAATGCGGAACCCGGCTTGCTTTCCCTACGACTATGTTGTGTGCAGACTAGCCTCTGCCTAGATGTTCGCCCGACAATCCTACCGAAGCTATCATTCCTGAAGTTCCTGAGGCCGCTGTCTGTTGAGGAGTGCCTTGCTTTTGATTCCTTGGTGAAGACCTGCAAGTGACTGGGAGTCCTTCGTCCAGATGCCCGGCTCTATCTATGCACGTCTCGTCCATGGACTAAGGGCAATGAAATTGGAAATTGTTCTGTCGGCATACACCTATTGTTCCTTGCACTCATTCCCTGTTCTAACGTTTTTCATATTCCCGTTCATATTATTCCTCCTTCAGAGGCCCACATGAGTTCAAGCAATTGTGAAATTCTTGTGAAATAAGTGTCGAAGTGATATTAGTGTGTGCTACTTTTCCAACAGTAATCTCGTTGCATTAACGTAATTTTGAAGCATTGATAAATCGGATATTTTGTATAATTCTCACTTTGCATTTATCATTTACGTAAGTTTACCTTCCATTGGTATTTGTGTTAAAATGTTGAATGCTTTCCAGATTTGCGTAGACCTTCCCCGTTGTTTGCCTCCTATGGCTCAACAGCGCTACTGAAAAAAAAACATGTTTCCCGCCAGTGCCAGTCTTTTCGAGGTTTTTTTTTCCCCTGTGGGAGATTTACTCTTGCTTACGTTGTTCCATAATTTAATTAATGTTTTTCAGTATTTCTAGAGTTTAAGTTTTTTTTATCCATATTTTTCATACACCTAGGTGATCTTTTATGATTAGTGATTTTGTTTGCAATTAGGTAGCACATTTGCTTTACTATTGCAATTAAAGTGGCCACGGAGCTAGTTAATGCTCCTGTAAACATTAATCTTCTGAACACTTTACATAAACTATATTTTGCACACGAAACAAATTATATTTACCTCCAATCCTGTGAAAAGAAATTTCAGTGGTTTTATTTTAAAGTTCATTCTATTTCTGCTCATAGATGCATGCCCCTATAGTCAGTACAGTTGTTTTGCGCAAGGCACTCTTTAATAGAGCCAATTTTTGGATTTCTCAAATAAAACTTAATACCCGACACGTAAACTACGATAATATATGTAGCAGCACTTGTCGGTTCAAAAGACAGATGGTAGATCTAGCTTTGATTAAAGTAAGAAACAATAAATATCTCAAAAGTTGTGTAAGATGTAAATATATATAAAATCTTCCTTCAACCAGCTATTTAAGAAGATTAAATAGAAATTGTCAACCTGGTGATTAAACGGCTGACCCTTGACCTCTTGGTATATATATTGCTTTTCTGTAATTCTCATTCATTCCCTCCATGATGAGAGGGAAGGTTGGTCTCTGAAATATAGTAGTTACCATCTACATTTTAAATGTTTTTTATGGCCTCCTTTCGTTACACACACACACACACACATACACACACACACACCACACACACACACACACACACATATATATATATATATATATATATATATATATATATATATATATATGTAAACGGAAATATAGAAAATAAAGAGATAAATCCTAATTGGTATTAAGGTATTGTTGTTGTTTTTGTTGTTGTTTGTAGTGAGTATTTTGAAGAGTCGGTGAATGGTGATTATAAGAGAAAAGGCCAGATGTGAAATAATTAAGGAGTGAATGATTTGTTTTAATTGAAGAGTTCAAATTTAACAACCGTTTCAGATGCGCAAATTAGGCAGGTCTTATATTACGTTGGAATAGAGAGGATGATGAGTAGCTGCCATATTTTGTGTAGGGTATGGGTGAAGAAGAGAAAAGATTCCAAATTATTGGATAAAGGGGATCATTGGTTACATTATACAAGAGAATAAGTAATAGGGGTGAGTGTGATAATCAATGCGTTGAAAATACACAAACTTCAGCAATTACAATAAGGGATATAACAGCATCCGTTAAGTACATGCTTGAGCACTGTCCCAGATTTAATCTCCTTATTGCAAAATACTTAATAGCTGGGAAACACTATTTTAGATAATCTTAAATGATGGTGGTGAGGTAGATAACTTATGGGTTATCTAAAAGAATCTGGTTTATTTTAATGCAATATAAGTTAGCATATTTAGTAAATATTTTAGTAAAGATTATATTTCAGATATAAAAGTTTGGAAATTATTTATTTTTTGTTGGCTTTATATATCATAATTCTTAACTTTCACGTTCATATTTGAACACATCACTGAATATTACTAGTATGTCATCATTCACTTATTCAATTTATATATTTCATCATTATGGCGCTGAAATAATCCAGATGGGTTCCGGCGCTTGGTTTCAACACCTCCAAAATAAATTAAATCATAATCAATCAATCAATCAATCAAACCGAATATAGCATCATAGGTTAGGGAAAGGATGATAGTGCTTTTATTAATGCACAATGTTTGTTTATTGAATCTTAAAATAAAAGAAATAAGGTGAATGTGACGTATGATGATTTTTTTATGTAACTGAGGTGATGCCAAGATGACGTGGTTAATATAATGATGTTTATTAATTTATCTGCATATCTGTCGATCTATCTACTAAGTTTTCTTTTTAATAAAATGATAGTAATGTTTCAGTTATTTTTTGGAATCGCATATTACGGAACGTGAATATACCAAATATGTCAAGGAGAGAGAGAGAGAGAGAAAGAGAGAGAGAGAGAGAGAATATGAGTAAACCAAAGTAGAAGTTTTTTTTAAATATTCCTGGTATAAGGATTCCGTGACAGAATACCTTCAAGCAACCTAGGAAATGTGGTACTACCTAACCTAATGTCACAAGCAACATTGAAGGGTTCATTGTTTGTGTGCATACATATATATATATATATATATATATATATATATATATATATATATATGTATATATATATATATATATATATATATATATATATATATATATATATATATATATATATATATATATATATATATATACATAGAGAGTAAATGCGACTTGTTCGATCAGCGCTCCGAAATAAAGTGGATGTGTTGGAATAACAACATAAACTTAGACTTGGGAGAGATAGGAAAAATAACTTATTGTGAGAAAGGGGTATGTGGGATGTGAAAAATTTAGTCTTGTTATCAGGTACAAAATTACAAACAGTAATCCTCCACATTGAATACGTACGGAAAGGTAACCAGAAATAAAGTTAATCAAAAATAGTTTTTATTCATGGAAAAATTGGTAATGTCTTTCAATACTGTATACAGGGGAAATTAAACATGGTTAGTGTAAACAAATAACTTCGTTTTAAGATCTTTCTTATACATTTTTTATTCAAGCTTCCGCTCTTCTTGAGCAGAAAATTTTTGTTCTAATTCGCCGAATATGCATCGGGATTATGCATGAATTCGTGGAGCAAAGCGTGAAATTTTCTTCTCACAAAAAAGCGGAGTCATATCTCCTTTACTGGTCCTGCATGAGAAGCAGTCATGGGAAAGAGCAGAAAATGTGAATTCTTGAAGGGAGAATGTGCTTGTATTTTGCTTGCGAATTCTCTTCCTTTTGAGAAACAAGACTTATAAGTCAATAACGTTTTCACGGGATTAAGTCAATGAAAAATTTCACTCTATGAATGTAAAACAAAACTAAAATAGTGAATATTCTTAGGAAGGTTTCTATTTGTTTTATTTTTTTTTCTTCCTTTTTCTAACGTGTATCTAGGATCAAGAATTCGTATAAGTGAGAGAGATTTACTGTGGGAGAGAATTACTGTGTTCTATTTCCGCTTCCTAATTTGCCAAAAATCTATATAAGCCACTATTGTTAGCCAATTACATGAGACCATAAATGCATATTCATTAGCAATGTGGGAAATCAAACATCTACTACGTACATCTTGTAAGATATATTATTATAAATTATAAGATCATTTACAAAATTTGTTGAGGAGAGAATTCTAGTAAATTCAGAAAAAACTGAAATTTGTCTTCATTATCTCTTATTTGTACGTATTCATGATCGTGGATATACGTTAAAAAAAATCAGCAACAATAAAGCCATACATCTATATTTTTCATTTTCGTTAAGTGGAGTTTCTCATTGTTTCTTAAAAAGGGAAGAAAATATCTAAGCAAAAGATAAATACAGTCTCCCTTCAAGAATCCACATTTTCTGCTCTTTCCTACAATTACTCCCCATGTAAGAATCAAAGGTGAGACGACAAAGGAAATATAACGAAGCTCTCTGATAAGAAGGAAATTTTAAGTCTCACTCCTCTCCTTCATACGTAATTCCGACGAATATTCGGTGAATTAGGGGAAAAGTTTTCCTGCTCAAGAAGGGCGGAAGCTCGAATCAAAATGCAAAAACTTTTTAAATATAGTTATTGGTTTCCTTTAACCGTGTAGAATTTTCAGGTTACATTTCACTGAATCTCATTACTCATTTTTCATAAAGGACAAGATTTCTTTTTAATGAATTTTTACTTTTGCTGTTTTCTTTTTTAAGTTTGCATGAAGAAATTGGATTACCCAAGGTAACTGATAATGGATATAATTAAACTAACAGATTCAGAACGTGCCATGGACTAAGCGGCAGTCTGTCCCTTGTAGAAAGTGGACGGAAATTCTGGAGCCATGGATTATGAATTGTAAGGAAACATTTTTCGCTTACTCGGGGAGTAAGCCTACAATATACACTATTATTGTTGTTGGTGTTGGGGGTAGGAAAGGCCGATGGAAGAGCCTAAAAAGCTATACAAAAAGGTGTTCCACGTTGACTTAAAGATACATGAATTTTAGGACAGGATATTTATGATTTATATATGAGAATGAAAATGTAAAGAATAAATAACGTGCATGTTTAACAATACAGAAAAATAATTTGTAATAAAATATAGCATATTTACTTAAATTTCGTTGATGAAACAAGGTGAATTTGGCTAAAGAATATAGCACGTTTTTTAATTTACGTTAAAGTTTAGGAGTATAATGTTTATAACTTTAAGCAAGCTGGGATAATCTTGCACGCACGTCCCGAGTACACTGGGAGGATCGGATCACACTTGGTTCATAAAAGCAGCAAGCATGACACCCATTCACATAAAAAAAATTATATGTATTAGCTTTGGAAGTGTACTTGAAATATTGTATTGTTATGATTTCTTTATCATTATAGGACACTTCTCTTATCTTTGTAGTTATCAAATAGAAAATATTAAATTATGAAAGAGGACGTTACCTACCATACTTACATTATATTACACCTCTGGTTTATAAGATTGCGAAGTTGAACGAGGTTTTCTAGGAAGTAGGTTAGATCAGATAAGAATGTAAAAAAAAAGAAAAAAAAAAAAGAAAAAAAGTGTTTTGATTAATGAAATTTGAAGAACCTGAGATTTCCCTTCCGTTTATCATAGTTCTCAATTTTCTGCACGTAATTAGAAGTATTACTCAACCCTGAAATGGGTTCCACAAATAAAAAAATTCCCCTCACTTAGAGTTAATGACTTCTGCCTAAAAGGTTATGTCTTTTCCTATATTTGTATGCCAAATTTCTTGTCTTTTCGTTGATGTTAATCACAGTGAAAAAAGCATTAGGGAACCATATGTATATATATATATATATATATATATATATATATATATATATATATATATATATATATATATGTGTG
>NC_061107.1:39818930-39834430 GCF_015104395.2 Macrobrachium nipponense | reverse complement strand
ATAAAGGAGCAGACAGTAGCTCGGACATATGAAACATTACAACCAGGTGACATAGTTACATACGAACACACAATCAAAAATGAGACCACGCCCCCTACAGATCACGTAGGCCGTTTGAATTATAGGTCGCGGTAGTTGTCACAAGCAGGGAGCTTGGACTAAAGTTTATAAAACAATTGAATGACCACAGGTGACGGCATGTCAACTTAGCCTACATACTTATTGTAATCGTCATCTTTAGCGTCTCTAGTCTGATCACATTCCTGCAAGCAATCTGGTTGACCTCTTTAGTTTTAGTCTTTTATATATATGGACTAACATTCCATTTTTTATTATGTAAAACACTTACATATATATATATATATATATATATATATATATATATATATATATATATATATATATATATATATGCGTGATTGTATTGTGCGATTCCCCTTTTATCGGTTGCAAGTCCTCAAAAATAGATTATCTGTGTCTGCAAAGCCGTTCAAAGTCTGCCAGTCACGCACCGCAAAACGTATCAAATCTATTGTCTTTAAAGTATTTTAGGTTGTGGGGGGGGGGGGGGGGGTGTTCTCTGGTATCTGAGAGAAGGGGTGGGGGGAAAGATAAAACGGAAGGTTTCGCTTCACGCATTTGTGACGTCATAGCACAGTGTATGAATTATTGGTACCATCATCATCACCACACGTATTATTCAGATCTGCGAAGCTTATTCTGATCATCCGTATCATATGTGCATCTGCCTAGAAGTCGAAGAGGAAGAACTATATTCTCGAAACCAAAAGATTTGTCCTTAAGTTATGATGAAGGAAAGTGCAACTTCCATTTTTGGCAGCAGTCGACAACTTGAAATCCGTCATTGCTGAACATGAAGTAAGAATTTTTTCGTGTAGGTTAACTAGTAGGGAAAAGGGCCCAAATCCCCTCATAACCAAATCCACTCAAAAACCAAATCGCCTCATTTCCGTACATTAGTCCTTTTGAGGGGCGGGTCATCCGAGATAAGAGTATCTCCTTACGCGGGGTATATCTACGTATGGGGACAGTAATGAGATGGAAATAGTTTATATCCTTACATGGGGTATCTTTTAATTATTATTATGTACTTACATGAGGTGTTTTTATTTATTTTTTTTAAGAGTCCGACCATGACGTCACCATATGTAAAATGTTTTTTCACTTGTAACGTAGCTCATGCACGTGCATAAGGTATAATTATCGTGCCACTTGACACCGGTATCTACTCCGCTCTCTCTCTCTCTCTCTCTCTCTCTCTCTAATGCAGTGAGCGAGACCTGACCCTGCTTCATGTTCTATCTGGCGCACTGCCTTATCACTGTCCCCCAACCCCCCATACGTAAATATCCTATATGAGACGTTTTCACTTACTATTAACATTTTAACGTAACTTATCTACGTACATATAAGGTATAATTATCGTGATTACTATCGACTCTTTTTTTACCGTTAGAATTATTCACGCTTCTTAATACACTTATTATCCATTCTCCCCCAATCCTCTTTTATTTATTTCCCCATACGTAAGCATCAACTTGACACCGGTACATATTCTTCTCTCTCTCTCTCTCTCTCTCTCTCTCTCTCTCTCTCTCTCTCTCTCTCTCTCCAGCTACGCTTCGTGCCCAACAATATCTCGTGACAATCAGCATCTCAAATTTCCTTCTTTCCCTCTGTTCCCCCGACTCGCAGTACGTACGTCATCCCTGACTTTAATCAAGTTTATTGATGTGGGCCTTTTTTACACCCAGTATAGTGGGACTCACAGTCAGGTGGTTTGTAGTCACATACCCATGCCTTTGATAAGATTTATTTTCGTTTCGAGTAGGTTACTACCCGTCACCAGTACATATTTCTCTCCCTCTCCTTTTTTTTTTCTTTCCGAAAGTAGCTTCCGAACTTATTGCATGCAGCCTTCTCCGACTCCGTTGATGTTACACGCTGGAACAGACATTTGAAGTGTATCAATTCCGAAATGATATAGTATTAGAAGAATATTCGCAAAGGACATATGAAGTACGGGAACAATGCTGATATGTGTGCATAGAGTAATCCAGGTGTATTTTACCTTTTACGCCATGCAGAGCTGACAGTTAACCCGGTCAAAACGGGAAGGATGGGATACAGTGTGTGTCATCTATCCTCGGACCGTCTATCCCCTCCGCTTTTAACATTCGTTATCAGTTATGACTCTTCTTACTACCCGACTTTCAATCTGAACATTTCGTCTTTATGGAATATTTGAAATAGTATCTCGTTACACCCACCGATCGCCCCTGTGTAAATACTGTACTGATAAAACCTTCTTTCATTCCCGATAGCATATTCCTTGTTATTCCATGGTGACTGGCACAGTGTACGGAAAACGGAACGCCAAGTCCGCACTTATACGAAATATCTGGTTGTATCTGTCTTTTAACTTCGTAAAAAGGTATATTTAGAATGATTACGCAGAAATCTGAAAAATCCTTACGAATAAAATTCAGGCTCGATAGAATAACTGTCAAAGACGATAATTAAATTTCTGGGTTACCTTTCCACGTAGAAACATACCCAGTGACCTATATTATTAATACCCGAAGATAACTCTAAAGTGTTAAATATAAAGACTAAAGGTTTATTTCTACTTGACGGTAATATAAATCCTTCTACATCATCAGAGGCAAATATTCCTAAACATCTAATAAGCGGCCCTAACGCGTCTTTTTAAAGTTACTTCAAATTCTCTACCCAGTGACCTATGTTATTAATACATGAAGATGACTCTAAAGTATTAGATGTAAAGACTAAAGCTTTATTTCTACTTAACGGTAATATAAATCCTCGTACATCATCTAGGCGAATATTCCTATCATTAATACCCAATGATGACTCTAAAATGTTAGATGTAAAGACTAAAGGTTTATTTATACTCGACGGTAAATAAATCCTCCTACACCATTTAAGGTGAATATTCCTAAACATCTAATTAACGGCCCTAACATGTCACTTAAAGATATTTCTAATTCGCTACCCAGTGACCTATATTATTAATACCCGAAGATGACTCTAAAGTATTAGATGTAAAGACTAAAGGTTTATTCCCACTTAACGGTAATATATAACTTCCTACATCATCTAAGGCGAATATTCCTAAATATCTAATCAACAGCCCTAACATTTCTAATTCCCTAGTATCCATCCATTTCACCCTCTAACGTCGCACTGAATTACCCTGTCTGAATCGATTGATAAAATACCTTCCGTATCCCCAAAAAACATTACTATATGAGGCTCTACCACTGGCCCTGCCAATCTAATTGTTATCCTCATACTAGCGGAAATTTCGACGAGTAGCGAATCCTCCATATCCTTGGTCGTGAAACTAAAACAGAAAATATATCTCCCCCTTTTAAAAGCATTGTAAGTGATCATGTTTTCATGCCCGGCCCTGATTGCCTCTGTGTTTCGTAAGATAATTGCGTTATTCTCACGGGGAATGTACTCTGAATATTATATATAATGTTCCCGTTGAATAAGTGATAGCGTATATGTTTACTCATGGTCGAAGTGGTCGAAATAATAAACCTGTTTCCTGGCATAGTTCTTCCCGGAAAAATTCTTGCATATCAACTAAGGCAAACTGTTAACTTCTTGGGGAATACACGCTTTCCCAAACGACCTGACCGAATTAAGTATAAAAATGATTGATTCGATCGTTTCCGATGATATTAACGTTTTATACCGATAAATCCTCATTCAAAGGCGGGACATGACAATTAATAAGTGCGGGGTAATCCTATTAATCCATAATTTTGCCTTCTCTATGTCCAAATGGTTCAACTCTTCATTTATATCTATACCCAAAATCCGGCTATTATTAGTCATTTCTAACCTAATTCTCAAATCCACTGATTCTAGTAAATACATGTCAATCCTCGCTAGATCAAGGAGCGAGGGGAAGTACGTATGTATACCAACCGATTTAGGAGTCGCCATGACACTCGTTTCCCACCTGGCAGCGTTCTGGAAGGTATTAGCTGTGAATGCTCTTAATTTACCAAACGTCCCATTATAATCATCATTAAAAAATCCACTCCGTCATAACATAGTCATCGCACTGGGTTTAATATTGTTAACAGTTTAATATACAATTGATTGTGGAATATCGGACAAGATTACACCAACTTCTCATTCAAAAATATGGATCTGAAAAAATGTTACTTATTCCATTGACAAATGCTTCCTTACGTACATCAATATTCAAACGTGATATACTATACCCCGAAAAAAGCTTCTGATTCGGGAACCTTCTTTAAAGTCCATTGCATAGTATTCCCATCCTTTTTCTTTAGAGGAATAACCTGTAAATACCTCGAAAACTGATCGAAGACTATTAAAAGATATTTATTACCTTCGTTATAAGGAGCGAGCTTAGACATGTCAGTCAGATCACTGCTAACAACGGATGACACGAGGTTTCGGAGATATGACCTCTCTTCCAGGAAATTTCTTCAGAGTGACTTTATGTCAAGTATAAGAGGGTTGACTCTGTAGGACATTTTTGACGTAATCTCTAGTTATATTCTTCTCAACCTTCTTCACATCTCTGAATAATGTTTTATTTATAAACCCGCCTAAAACTGGGCGGGTATCACATTTTTCATATATCTTCTTCAATACTTGCAGCTACTTCTTAGTCACCACTTTTGAGGAAAACTTGATATTCGGTTTCACCCATCATCATATTAGCCCTGAGCTGTAAGCTATCTGCGAGGTCAACCAGTAGATGACCGTGCTACTGGATACGAGATAATGACTTCTTATATATCTAAGAAAATTCGCCACCCTTCTGACGTCCAAATAACTGACGGACCAAAATTTCAATTTCAGCTATGTCTATTCTTCACTAGAATGTAATGGGAGCAGTTGAGACTGATACTTCCACTGAATGTACCCGAATGGGATACATTCTGCGTTATGAACACGACGGAGATTGACGAATGCCGGCCAAACGTAAACGCCTCTGTGACGTGTTTATTATCACTCGATTCTAGAAAGCAGTCATCGTGAATGTATAACAGCCCTATGTCAATCGTCCTCGATCTATATATTCAAAGGGGTTTAATAATTCTTTACTAACCCTGATCTTCTTCCCTATAGACGAGTACTTCTGTAATGGATGTTCATTCACCCCACAGTTGATTACTATATTAGAGAATTTCTCTTCATACTCTTCAATTATTTTCTGGCAAATCACACTCTTTCCCGAGTTGATGCTGTACTACCCTGCTATGATAATTCAGGACGGATATGCGAATAGATCTAAGGCTACAGCGGAGAAAGGAGTTGCTTGCATATCAAAGGCTCCGATGATGACACAATTCATACGAAGAGAAAGAATGCGTAAAATAAGGGTAGCAAATATTTTATTTACTTAGAAAAGACATTACAAACGGATACATTTTTATACACACTGAATAGTCATATCATAATAGACTTATTTATTACATAGAACACACAGGTGTGGAGAGAAAGGGTGTAAAATGTAGTTAACAAATATTGTACTTCAAATAAGGTTCTCGAATCTGAAACTTTTTTTGGGGGGTATCACGTTTGAATACGGATGAAGGTAGGGAATTCTATAACAAGCAGGTGAGGGAATACCTAAACGACAGAAATATAAAATTATATAGTGTACAGCCGAGAGAAATTAAAGCGGCGATAGCTGAAAGAGTTATCAGGACACTGAAAAGTAAAATATATAGTTACTTAACTCACAACAATACAAATAAATACGTTAATGTGCTGCATGACATTGCTACCAACTATAATAATACGCCACACAGAGGATTAGGAGATGAGGACAGGACTGTATTCTTCAGGAAGGGATATACCGTGCAGAACACTTATGATTGATTTAAACATAGGGAAAGTGACGGGAAACAGAATCCTACAGTATATTATTTAGAGGACTTGCAAGGGGGAGACTTAAAGGACTGTTTTATAAAGAAGGGTTAATCCCCGCTGACCTATCGGAGTTCTACGACATCAATATTTTAAAAAAGAGGAAGAGAGGTAATAGGATGCAATACTATGCCAAGTGGAGGGAGTACCAGAAACTATTAAATCCCTGGTTGGATGAATCTCGGCTTGTTCGGGTATGAGCCATCCTAGCAAAAAAGCGTTAATATTTCCATCTACTCCCGAGAATAACTTATGAAAGGTTGATGAAAGAAAGAGGGGGCAGAAGGAGGAAGATCAGAAGTGATCGGTAATAACATTAGTAATAGTAAAGACGGTGGTAATGGTAATAGAAATAAAGAGGATATGAGTGTTAGGAGTGAAACTCGCAAATCAATTCCTCTCAGTATTTACAACATGGGAGATAGACGTAAAGTTCCAACGCCGGTTAAATCAGTTATACCTCCTCCTCCAGCTGGTAAAACGAAGAGAGCTGTTGTACTGTTAAATTGGATTAAGCAACGTATCACTCAGGAACATGGAAATCCTCCCTTAAGTATTATCATTCCCATATCGTTGAAAGAGAGCCAAATCCATTACGCCACTGGTACAATCAAATATCTATGAGACTCGGGAACTGTTCTAGCGAGCGGATTGAAGAACTAATGCAATAAACGTACAGGATTATCAATACTCGAATAACATAATGAGTGTCAAGGAGTGGTTGATAAGAAATAACGTGTTAAAAAACACTTCAAAATCTGACCCGGGCATAAATGAGATACGGGAAAAATAGGAGGTGTAGTGGGGTGGAGGGGACTAGAAGACTTTTAAGACCTCTTATTAAGAACTTTAGTGAGGAAACGAGTTATAGCAGGAAGATGGCCAACACCTGTCCGGACATGTATATACGCTTGGGCAGAGGGGCTGCGGCCGGTCATGTACACGAGGGCAGAGGGGCTGCGGGCGGTCATGTACACGAGGGCAGAGGGGCTGCGGGCGGTCATGTACACGGGGCGGAGGGGCTGCAGAGGGGCTGCGGGCGGTCATGCTACACGAGGGCACGGGGGGGCGGAGGGGCTGCGGCTGGTCATCGTACACGCGGGCGGAGGGGCTGCGGCCGGTCATGTACACGGGCAGAGGGCTGCGCCGTCATGTACACGTGGGCAGAGGGGCTGCGCGGTCGTCACTGGGCAGAGGGGCTGCGGTCAGTAGGGGACGCGGGGAGAGCTGCCGGTCATGTAGACACGGGCAGAGGGGCTGCGGCCGGTCATGTACACGCGGGCAGAGGGGCTGCGGCCGGTCATGTACACGCGGGCAGAGGGGCTGCGGCCGGTCATGTAAACGCGGGCAGAGGGGCTGCGGCCGGTCATGTACACGCGGGCAGAGGGGCTGCGGCCGGTGCGCGTCAAAAAGAAAGAAAAAAAAAATTGTATTTACATATTTCATGAGGGGTCTTACTCTACCTTCTTAATTTAATTTTAAGCTGTGAGACATCAATCTTATCCTTGTAAATGCTTGTCTTTTATATTCTGGAAAAAATAAAAAATAAATAAATAAAACAACGCATTCACGTATTTCATGAGTGGTACTACTCCACATTTCCATTTCAATTTGAAGCTGTGAGATATCAATCTTATCCTTGTAAAAGCTTGTCTTTTATATTCTGGCACATATTTTTCCCCTATATGTGACATACTTCGTAGAATTTACTGGTTTATTTATTATTAAGGCTCGAATATTTTCTAATGATTGTCCACTATTTCCTTCTCTTATACATCTATAAAAATATTTGTAACCTGGTGTGTTTTTCTTCCTATACATATCCAATACAAAATGAAACGGTTTCTCTAATTCGCATGACTCATTTTACACTTTAGGGAATTGTTGCGTTTTTTCTCATTTTCATATTGCAGTGTTTCATCCTACTTCTACTAAACATAAAAGTAGAGGTATACTGTTCCTAACACCAAGCAGTATTCTAACTAGAGTCTTTTCTTTACTTCGAACATTAAAAGTCAACCAGCTTTTGCAGCTGTATAACAAGGATGACATCGCAGACGCATGAAATACTTTTATTTTAAAAGGGAACGGCATGTCTGTGTTTGCAGCACAAAATATGGAAAACCTGTTAACCAATGATGAAAAAGATTTTTCGTGCAGACCACGGACAATTTTCATGCTTACATCATCCAGAAACCAAGCCCTTAGATATAAATACTGAGAACAATATTCAACTTGAAAGCTGCCAAATTGAAATGACTCTTTATCGACCTCATCACCATTAGCAACAAAAATTTTTGTTTTTTGACGACCTTTTGCAAGTTTGTTGTAATATTCAGTTAGTAAAGTAATAATGACATGGTACAGTGCACATCTCCATTGGCACCGCAGACGTCCATACTCAATTCCGGTACGCCAGGCGCTTCATATATGAAGGGCTAAACATATGCCAGCCGTTTATTTTTTTTTATTTATTTTTTTTTTTTGACGCGCACCGGCCGCAGCCCCTCCGCCCGCGTGTACATGACCGGCCGCAGCCCCTCTGCCCTCGTGTACATGACCGCCCGCAGCCCCTCTGCCCTCGTGTACATGACCGCCCGCAGCCCCTCTGCCCTCGTGTACATGACCGGCCGCAGCCCCTCTGCCCAAGCGTATATACATGTCCGGACAGGTGTTGGCCATCTTCCTGCTATAACTCGTTTCCTCACTAAAGTTCTTAATAAGAGGTCTTAAAAGTCTTCTAGTCCCCTCCACCCCACTACACCTCCTATTTTTCCCGTATCTCATTTATGCCCGGGTCAGATTTTGAAGTGTTTTTTAACACGTTATTTCTTATCAACCACTCCTTGACACTCATTATGTTATTCGAGTATTGATAATCCTGTACGTTTATTGCATTAGTTCTTCAATCCGCTCGCTAGAACAGTTCCCGAGTCTCATAGATATTTGATTGTACCAGTGGCGTAATGGATTTGGCTCTCTTTCAACGATATGGGAATGATAATACTTAAGGGAGGATTTCCATGTTCCTGAGTGATACGTTGCTTAATCCAATTTAACAGTACAACAGCTCTCTTCGTTTTACCAGCTGGAGGAGGAGGTATAACTGATTTAACCGGCGTTGGAACTTTACGTCTATCTCCCATGTTGTAAATACTGAGAGGAATTGATTTGCGAGTTTCACTCCTAACACTCATATCCTCTTTATTTCTATTACCATTACCACCGTCTTTACTATTACTAATGTTATTACCGATCACTTCTGATCTTCCTCCTTCTGCCCCCTCTTTCTTTCATCAACCTTTCATAAGTTATTCTCGGGAGTAGATGGAAATATTAACGCTTTTTTGCTAGGATGGCTCATACCCGAACAAGCCGAGATTCATCCAACCAGGGATTTAATAGTTTCTGGTACTCCCTCCACTTGGCATAGTATTGCATCCTATTACCTCTCTTCCTCTTTTTTAAAATATTGATGTCGTAGAACTCCGATAGGTCAGCGGGGATTAACCCTTCTTTATAAAACAGTCCTTTAAGTCTCCCCCTTGCAAGTCCTCTAAATAATATACTGTAGGATTCTGTTTCCCGTCACTTTCCCTATGTTTAAATCAATCATAAGTGTTCTGCACGGTATATCCCTTCCTGAAGAATACAGTCCTGTCCTCATCTCCTAATCCTCTGTGTGGCGTATTATTATAGTTGGTAGCAATGTCATGCAGCACATTAACGTATTTATTTGTATTGTTGTGAGTTAAGTAACTATATATTTTACTTTTCAGTGTCCTGATAACTCTTTCAGCTATCGCCGCTTTAATTTCTCTAGGGCTGTACAAACTATATTAACTTTTATATTTCTGGTTCGTTTAGGTATTCCCTCACCTGCTTGTTATAGAATTCCCTACCTTCATCCGTATTCAAACGTGATACCCCCCAAAAAAAGTTTCAGATTCGAGAACCTTATTTGAAGTACAATATTTGTTAACTACATTTTACACCCTTTCTCTCCACACCTGTGTGTTCTATGTAATAAATAAGTCTATTATGATATGACTATTCAGTGTGTATAAAAATGTATCCGTTTGTAATGTCTTTTCTAAGTAAATAAAATATTTGCTACCCTTATTTTACGCATTCTTTCTCTTCGTATGAATTGTGTCATCATCGGAGCCTTTGATATGCAAGCAACTCCTTTCTCCGCTGTAGCCTTAGATCTATTCGCATATCCGTCCTGAATTATCATAGCAGGGTAGTACAGCATCAACTCGGGAAAGAGTGTGATTTGCCAGAAAATAATTGAAGAGTATGAAGAGAAATTCTCTAATATAGTAATCAACTGTGGGGTGAATGAACATCCATTACAGAAGTACTCGTCTATAGGGAAGAAGATCAGGGTTAGTAAAGAATTATTAAACCCCTTTGAATATATAGATCGAGGACGATTGACATAGGGCTGTTATACATTCACGATGACTGCTTTCTAGAATCGAGTGATAATAAACACGTCACAGAGGCGTTTACGTTTGGCCGGCATTCGTCAATCTCCGTCGTGTTCATAACGCAGAAGTATCATTCTTTCGGGTACATTCATGGGAAGTATCAGTCTCAACTAGCTCCCATTACATTCTAGTGAAGAATAGACATAGCTGAAATTGAAATTTTGGTCCGTCAGTTATTTGGACGTCAGAAGGGTGGCGAATTTTCTTAGATATATAAGAAGTCATTATCTCGTATCCAGTAGCACGGTCATCTACTGGTTGACCTCGCAGATAGCTTACAGCTCAGGGCTAATATGATGATGGGTGAAACCGAATATCAAGTTTTCCTCAAAAGTGGTGACTAAGAAGTAGCTGCAAGTATTGAAGAAGATATATGAAAATGTTGAATACCCCGCCAGTTTTAGCGGTATAAATACATTATTCAGAGATGTGAAGAAGGTTGAGAAGAATATAACTAGAGATTACGTCAAAAATGTCCTACAGAGTCAACCCTCTTATACTTGACATAAAGTCACTCTGAAGAAATTTCCTGGAAGAGAGGTCATATCTCCGAAACCTCGTGTCATCCGTTGTTAGCAGTGATCTGACTGACATGTCTAAGCTCGCTCCTTATAACGAAGGTAATAAATATCTTTTAATAGTCTTCGATCAGTTTTCGAGGTATTTACAGGTTATTCCTCTAAAGAAAAAGGATGGGAATACTATGCAATGGACTTTAAAGAAGGTTCCCGAATCAGAAGCTTTTTTCGGGGTATAGTATATCACGTTTGAATATTGATGTACGTAAGGAAGCATTTGTCAATGGAATAAGTAACATTTTTTCAGATCCATATTTTTGAATGAGAAGTTGGTGTAATCTTGTCCGATATTCCACAATCAATTGTATATTAAACTGTTAACAATATTAAACCCAGTGCGATGACTATGTTATGACGGAGTGGATTTTTTAATGATGATTATAATGGGACGTTTGGTAAATTAAGAGCATTCACAGCTAATACCTTCCAGAACGCTGCCAGGTGGGAAACGAGTGTCATGGCGACTCCTAAATCGGTTGGTATACATACGTACTTCCCCTCGCTCCTTGATCTAGCGAGGATTGACATGTATTTACTAGAATCAGTGGATTTGAGAATTAGGTTAGAAATGACTAATAATAGCCGGATTTTGGGTATAGATATAAATGAAGAGTTGAACCATTTGGACATAGAGAAGGCAAAATTATGGATTAATAGGATTACCCCGCACTATAATGTCATGTCCGCTTTGAATGAGGATTTATCGGTATAAAACGTATATCATCGGAACGAATCAATCATCTATATTAATCGGTCAGGCGTTTGGAACGTGTATTCCCAAGAAGTTAACAGTTGCCTTAGTTGATATGAAGAATTTTTCGGGAGAATATGCCAGGAACAGGTTATATTTCGACCACTTCGACATGAGTAAATATACGTATCACTATCAACGGGAACATTATATATAATATTCAGAGTACATTCCCCGTGAGAATAACGCAATTATCTTACGAAACACAGAGGCAATCAGGGCCGGGCATGAAAACATGATCACTTACAATGCTTTTAAAAGGGGGAGATATATTTTCTGTTTTAGTTTCACGACCAAGGATATGGAGGATTCGCTACTCGTCGAAATTTCCGCTAGTATGAGGATAACAATTAGATTGGCAGGGCCAGTGGTAGAGCCTCATATAGTAATGTTTTTTGGGGATACGGAAGGTATTTTATCAATCGATTCAGACAGGGTAATTCAGTGCGACGTTAGAGGGTGAAATGGATGGATACTAGGGAATTAGAAATGTTAGGGCTGTTGATTAGATATTTAGGAATATTCGCCTTAGATGATGTAGGAAGTTATATATTACCGTTAAGTGGGAATAAACCTTTAGTCTTTACATCTAATACTTTAGAGTCATCTTCGGGTATTAATAATATAGGTCACTGGGTAGCGAATTAGAAATATCTTTAAGTGACATGTTAGGGCCGTTAATTAGATGTTTAGGAATATTCACCTTAAATGGTGTAGGAGGATTTATTTACCGTCGAGTATAAATAAACCTTTAGTCTTTACATCTAACATTTTAGAGTCATCTTTGGGTATTAATGATAGGAATATTCGCCTAGATGATGTACGAGGATTTATATTACCGTTAAGTAGAAATAAAGCTTTAGTCTTTACATCTAATACTTTAGAGTCATCTTCATGTATTAATAACATAGGTCACTGGGTAGAGAATTTGAAGTAACTTTAAAAAGACGCGTTAGGGCCGCTTATTAGATGTTTAGGAATATTTGCCTCTGATGATGTAGAAGGATTTATATTACTGTCAAGTAGAAATAAACCTTTAGTCTTTATATTTAACACTTTAGAGTTATCTTCGGGTATTAATAATATAGGTCACTGGGTATGTTTCTACGTGGAAAGGTAACCCAGAAATTTAATTATCGTCTTTGACAGTTATTCTATCGAGCCTGAATTTTATTCGTAAGGATTTTTCAGATTTCTGCGTAATCATTCTAAATATACCTTTTTACGAAGTTAAAAGACAGATACAACCAGATATTTCGTATAAGTGCGGACTTGACGTTCCGTTTTCCGTACACTGTGCCAGTCACCATGGAATAACAAGGAATATGCTATCGGGAATGAAAGAAGGTTTTATCAGTACAGTATTTACACAGGGGCGATCGGTGGGTGTAACGAGATACTATTTCAAATATTCCATAAAGACGAAATGTTCAGATTGAAAGTCGGGTAGTAAGAAGAGTCATAACTGATAACGAATGTTAAAAGCGGAGGGGATAGACGGTCCGAGGATAGATGACACACACTGTATCCCATCCTTCCCGTTTTGACCGGGTTAACTGTCAGCTCTGCATGGCGTAAAAGGTAAAATACACCTGGATTACTCTATGCACACATATCAGCATTGTTCCCGTACTTCATATGTCCTTTGCGAATATTCTTCTAATACTATATCATTTCGGAATTGATACACTTCAAATGTCTGTTCCAGCGTGTAACATCAACGGAGTCGGAGAAGGCTGCATGCAATAAGTTCGGAAGCTACTTTCGGAAAGAAAAAAAAAAGGAGAGGGAGAGAAATATGTACTGGTGACGGGTAGTAACCTACTCGAAACCGAAAATAAATCTTATCAAAGGCATGGGTATGTGACTACAAACCACCTGACTGTGAGTCACTATACTGGGTAAAAAGCACATAATAAACTTGATTAAAGTCAGGGATGACGTACGTACTGCGAGTCGGGGGAACAGAGGGAAAGAAGGAAATTTGAGATGCTGATTGTCACGAGATATTGTTGGGCACGAAGCGTAGCTGGAGAGAGAGAGAGAGAGAGAGAGAGAGAGAGAGAAGAATATGTACCGGTGTCAAGTTGATGCTTACGTATGGGGAAATAAATAAAAGAGGATTGGGGGAGAATGGATAATAAGTGTATTAAGAAGCGTGAATAATTCTAACGGTAAAAAAAGAGTCGATAGTAATCACGATAATTATACCTTATATGTACGTAGATAAGTTACGTTAAAATGTTAATAGTAAGTGAAAACGTCTCATATAGGATATTTACGTATGGGGGGTTGGGGGACAGTGATAAGGCAGTGCGCCAGATAGAACATGAAGCAGGGTCAGGTCTCGCTCACTGCATTGAGAGAGAGAGAGAGAGAGAGAGAGAGAGAGAGAGCGGAGTAGATACCGGTGTCAAGTGGCACGATAATTATACCTTATGCACGTGCATGAGCTACGTTACAAGTGAAAAAACATTTTACATATGGTGACGTCATGGTCGGACTCTTAAAAAAAATAAATAAAAACACCTCATGTAAGTACATAATAATAATTAAAAGATACCCCATGTAAGGATATAACTATTTCCATCTCATTACTGTCCCCATACGTAGATATACCCCGCGTAAGGAGATACTCTTATCTCGGATGACCCGCCCCTCAAAAGGACTAATGTACGGAAATGAGGCGATTTGGTTTTTGAGTGGATTTGGTTATGAGGGGATTTGGGCCCTTTTCCCCTACTTATATTTATATTTTCTTTCTTCCTTTCATTAATAATAATTTTTGGGGAAAATTTGTGTAAATTTCATGATATTAAGTTGTATAGGCTTCCTTGTTTTTTCAAATGTATTGTTTTCTGAAAGAATAACCTGTTTACCACGTGTGTATCCTCCAAGGTGTGGCTACCCTCAGGCGTTTCCTCGTTTCTGTAGTGTGAAATCAACCTTATTGCTAATCTTGTAGTGTCAGTTTGGATATTAAGCCTTCTTTTGACTATGTTTCCTCTGTAAAATCAGTTTGCCTTAGCAAAGGGTCGGAACAAGACCGAAAGTACTCGCTATATCGCTTTTTCAATTTTTCCTTCGTAGCAAAAACCTTTATTTAACATAGCATCACATTTTATATACTTGTTGATCAGTTATTCATATATTGTATATATATATATATATATATATATATATAGTATATATATATATTATATATAGATATATATATATATATATATAGGAACTTATATATATATAAATAAAAGTTTTATATATATATATATATATATATATATATATATATATATATATATATATAGATATATATATATCTATATATATATATATATATATATATATTATATATATATATATATATATATATATATATATATTTATATGATAACATGTGTGTGACCAGATTAAGTATTTGCATGATAAACTGAATGGAAATACATGTACAAATTTTTAGCTTTTTAAATATTACCTATAAAGCATTAGGAAAGAAATGTATTCCATTCTTACACGCATCTTCAGCTTCGAAAATGCTTCAAAATTCGCAAGACTTTAGGCATACTGTGGACCCTCGTACTCTGACCGACCACCAGGTGCAAATGTCATTTAAACAGTGTAAACAATCTAGTACAAATACAAATTCAAATTCTTTTCTAAAACTGTATGAAAATAAAAGACGTCGAGAATATTTTTGAGCAGATG
>NC_061107.1:39808930-39813930 GCF_015104395.2 Macrobrachium nipponense | reverse complement strand
CATTCACTTACAGACACGCACATACGCCGCACAAGCACATACACACACACGCATATATATATATATATATATATATATATATATATATATAATATATATTATATAGATAGATAGATATATGTGTGTGTATGTGTGTCTGTGTGTGTTTATATGTATAAAACTATTACCATCTAGCATTTATCCTTTGAGAGATTAATTTTCCAATGTTCGGAAAGTATTTTGGTATGATGCAGCCTGCCCAGTCAACTTGCGTATCATGGCTTTGGAACCAGTATTTCATCTGCTTACGAGTTATCTTATGACCTGTTGTAGAACCTGTGACTCTTTTGCACCATCCAGAAGATAGCCACAGAAGTTCCTTGGGCATGTTTACTGGGTCAGTGGTGTCAAAATGCTGACCTCCCAGTATTATAGAATCAGGATGAAAAATATCATTCATGTTAAATCTTGTTCAACTGCATCTATTTTTGCTCTTCCCAGATTTCAGGATTGTTCTTATGGATTTGTAGATCCACGCATATGACTTTGCCGTCATATTTAGAGCAGAAGAGACAGTAGTTGGGTAATTTTCTGGCACTTCCATGGCCATGGAGTCCAAACAAGGTTTCTCTATGGATCTGTCACATTTTTGAGAGTTACTTAGAACATCCAAAATGGCCGCCAGGGGTTATCATAAACATTGCTTTTTCTATGGTTTGGGTTACAGTATTGATCAACATGTGCTTCTTGGGGTTTTTGGGGTCAATGGAATTCAAATTTGACATCGATTTTATGATCAGCCTTGTTATGACTAAGTTACCGAAGATGGCTGCCATTCGCAACGGTCTCGTTTACCTAGTAACTGAATGTGATTTTCTTTTTCCAGGTGTACTTTTTTTGCACGCCATTGGTTCCCCTGCATTTTCATCATGCTAATTATAACCAGCTGCTCCCTTATTTCAGTCAGTTTCATAAAGCACATTGCCACATTTATCAAGATCAGTCCAATTTTTGCTCTTCTCCTTTAAACTTTCCCATCTAACAGGAGATAGTTTTCAGGTCATTGCAAGGTTTCCTACATTTCAGGACACATTCATAGTCATTCATGTTTACTGCTAACTACAGGAGGAACAGCTTCTAAGTAGTACTCATCTGCATCATCACATCACATCACTTACGAGGTGCAGCAGAGGTGCATAATGGCGTAAGGGACAGGCAGACCTGAAAGTAAAAACAAAGTGCAATTAGAAACAAAGAGAGGCTACCACATTGCAGTGGGTATTTTCAAATAAATCAGATGAAGTGCAATGGAACCCAATGGCATGCAAAGTACACCTGAAAAAAAGGAAAAAAAAACACGTTTCAGTTATTAGATAACGGAGACCGTGGCAGATGGCAGCCATCTTGGGTAATATAGTTATAACAAGATCTGATCATAAAGTCGATGTCAAATATGAATTCCTTGACCAATAAAAAACCCAAAACGCATATGCTGATCAATGCTATAACCCAAACCCTTGAAAAGGTCATTTTTAAGATAGCCCCGTGCGTCCATTTTGGATTTTGGGCCCTTGCAAATTTAGCCCACAATTTCGACGTAGTCACCCTCGCTAACTTTTCAAAGTAACCTTCAAAACATGACAAATCCATAGAGAAACCTTTCCTATAAATGGTCAGGAAAATGCCAGAAATGACCCAACTAACATAGCTATGCTCAGCAGTTCTCCTGGGAAGTTTACCCTGAATCAACAAACCTATGGTCACTAGTCTTGACATCGTGAAAGCATTATGTACAAAGGCTTTCCATTGCTTTAAGTTAGATTTTTATTGGTTGAGGATACACTTAAGCATACTAATCATTTCTTTTAATTTGTTTATTAGTACAATGTTGAGTTTGACAGAAAAACAAAAGAAGGCCTTATGTTTTTATCATCTTTATTTCGAAACCCCCACATGTTTTCTCTGGTTATAATATCTAGACCCCAAGTACTAGCATTACATAATATGTCCAACTTCACAATCACTTTTCCGATATTTTTCTTGATTGCATGTTAACTTTTTTTATATATTTTCTTCCACATATTGTCACTGTCATCGTTTTGGATATCTGATTTCAAGCATAATGCAATTTGCTTTTTTTATCCTTATACTGACTGGAGACATTAAGCAAATCGATTCTGACATAGTTTGAGCAATGTCGGTGTCACGTGATGTACAGTTATAAGAAATAACTACATAGCATAATTGGTAGACAAAATGTTTCTTGTCTATACAACGATCTTGCTTTTATGACAATTACAGACGGGATTATCCGGAGAAGGAGGATGTCTATCATTTAAGTAAAAGTGATAAACTCTGAGTAGGGATCACCTACAAGAAAATTATTGTAGACGTGCAAAGGTATAAGAAAAACATCAGATAATTACTGAAGTAAGTAGAAGTTTTCCCCTTGTACATTTATTTTTTGTACTGAATTGTCATCTAGTATTTTAAATAAAATGTGATAGAATGTAAAAGATTCAAAACTCGTTAGCTTGAGCATGTTATTCAAATAGACTGGAAATGAAATATAGATGGCCCTTATAAAAAAAAAATAGAATGCTGAAAGGGCTCTATTTATAAGTAACGGGTATTATTGCCAATGCAATATCGAAGACCGTATTTAACTTATGTAAGTGATAGGTGTTCGTAGAGAGTTCGTGTGTATGTTCTCTTACCTGCTTCTTTCTTCTAGATAATTCGTTCTGCGATCTGGTTCTGTTTGTCTTTATGCTTCTTAATTTGTAGTTCTAGAATAGTAATAATAGTCTCTCAGAAGTGTTAAAGTGACACGATTGGCAGAGTTTCTTCTTAACTATTATAAAGAATGCAAGTTACATTATATATACCACTGGCAAAGTCTTGCATCTTTACTGTACGACGGCAGCCGGTCCTCTCTTCTTTCGTTCTGTCGTTCTGCAATCAGCTACCCAGGATCGAATTGGCCTAACCTCCTAAGGCGTTGTATGTTCTACTATGAGATTCAGGGCCTCTGTAACAACGGTTTTTTCGCAATAACTTTTTATCTATGCATTTCATAAATATAACGCTTATTCAGATACATATTATATCAACACATAAATTTTGAGTATATTCTGCACTACGTAGGTTGATAAATTTGGTACTGATAATGTAAAAGTGACCTTTTATGAGACGGGCCAACTTACTCAGAGAAAAGGTTTCGAACGCACTCGTTACGTAACTTATGACATCATTTCTTCCCTCTTTCTCGATGGATGATTGGCTATACGTAACGAAGGCTAAACCTCTGGCAAACAATGACATACAAATTTAAATACAAGCAAAGCAGTACACCTTTATGAACTCTGGAACCTCCCCACTGATAATTGTCATAATGAACAAACCAACAACAAAATATGTTATAAATACAAAAACACTTCGATTATTAGTCTAACTCCCAAAATAAGTTTCCAAAGAAATTACAGTCTACTTTATAGGTCACAATCAGATTGACAAGATGTAGGGAATAGTTGGTAATTACCAAAACATAGTAGACAAGCTTGATTTGATAACTGCTATATCCAATGTCAGGCAATTTTTATTTATTGGCTATCTACTTATTTACTGAAAAAAATAGCCGGTACCGTATATTGGCTTTAAAACCTTCACCAATAATTATCGTCAGAATGGTGACTTCATGAGGCTCCACCCACTTTCGCCTCGTATAATTCAGGATAACACTGAAGGCTACCATGGGCATTGTTGGATTAGAAAATTTAACTTCTGGCTATAAAAACTAATTTCTCGAGTAGTTGTCAGAAGTGCTAAATGATCCTCAAGGATCCCAGCAGTTGGTCTAAACGTTTAATTCATGTATATTATTGCTATACTGTTGCGGCACTACTGCTACAGTAGTATTACTACGCTAGCACTGATACCCCACCCGCATCTATGTATCGTTTCCGCCATTCATAAAGTCTTTGGGTTTCAGAGCCGATGGCATTTCTGTCTGGTGGATGGGCGGGGCAACATTTCGTCAAAAAGTGTGTTTACCTTGCTTACGTAATGAATGTTTTTTCGACTCTTGGCTCGTAATCATTGGCCATGGCGTCGGCTATATCATTTTTACTCTGAAAAATAAAATTAAAACTATCTGGTTTAGGTTATTGATAATGCTGACAAAATTTGTGTGTGGTTGTAAAATATACATATGTCAACTTTCAGCTACATCCGGTGCTTTGACAAGGAGCAAAGTCCAAAAAACCGTGTTACAGAGACCCGAATCTACATAGTAGGTGTCGCCCCCCATGTATTCCAAATTCGTGAAGCTGACTTTCTCTTATCTTTCCCTATTCCCTTTAGGTGCCTGTTAAATTAGCATGTTATCACCTCTTCTCGGAGGTTGGAGCTTCATTATTGCTAGAAGTTGACCGAGTCTTTTGCGAGGTCAAAGGTGAATGACTTTATGGTAGTCTGAAGATTTCCGTTAATGGCTGTTGCCGCTTTCCGGTCTCGCCAACGTCCTGTGACTAATAGGTTTGTTACGTCTATGGTTGTTGACCAAGTTTGAACATTGGCTGGAAAGGACAGATTAAATGAACTTTCTTGAAGATTTGGAGCACCCAAAGAAACGTTTTGAGTGAATGGACACTGAGGCCTCGAACATAATGTTTTCAGAAATGAATCTTGAGGTTATTTAGACGAGGGTTTAAATTCACCTTGTTATGTTAAAAAAATTCTCCCATTTTCGTTCATGAGCTGTCATGAGAGGAAATTTATCTCATAAAATAATAGCAATTAGTTTTCTAATAAAAAATATAGAGTACTTATTTAAGTTTTTCGTTGGCCAAACAACGCTCTATTTGACCGTAGAGTTTAGCACTTGCCCCGAGTAGCTGGAGGTCGGATCACGCCTTTTTATTAATTTCATATCAAAGCTTCTCTGTTTAAATCAAGAATTCGTCATATTTGAGGGCACTAATTCATGGCACTCTTCCAGATTTTTCTCTTTTGAGTCAAGA
>NC_061107.1:39796430-39803930 GCF_015104395.2 Macrobrachium nipponense | reverse complement strand
TGATGTGCTTCCAAGACACTAAACAAAATTACCTGAAGGGCTTATTCTTTCCGTCATCTGTCTTCTAAATGAAGTTTAACAAAATAATTAGAATACAAAATGGCACACGAAGAAATACCGGCACTCAATGACAAGCATCTTAACCTGCTAATTGCACAAAGTTGAGTCCACCTAAATTAGGCCATTAAAGATTACAGGGAAAATTATGCCTCATTAAAACTGGTCCTAAGATTAATTATTTCAATGAAAGCTGCATCATGAGCTTTTTGGACCTGACTGGAGCGGTAATGGACTCAGAGTACTCTGCTTAAAAAAGTCAGAATCGCTCTGCAAAACTTATAGTTTTTCTTTTTGTTCATTCATTTCATTATCATCATATTTTCGTTTCATCTTTTTACGACCCGTACAAGTTCAAATGTACGGGAGAAAACGTTTATATATAGAACGTAAAATGAAGATAAAACGTCTTTGTTACTTCGGTGATTAGTCCGAACATAGGAAGATCGTCAAACGAACAGACAGACAACGAGAGGATTTTAGGAGTAAATGAAACATTTTCTGGAATTCTACTCACCTCAGAAGGATACAGATACACTATTATTCTATATTCACATAGAAAAATTATTTACTAAGAAAGTGATTTTAATGAAATCTCTCTCTCTACTTCTCTCTCTCTCTCTCTCTCTATCTATATATATATATAATATATATATATATATATATATATATATATATATATATAATATATATATAGTATATATATATATACATATATATATATATATATATATATATATATATATATATATATGTATATATATATAGATATTATATATATATAATAAGATATATATATATATATATATATATATATGTATATATGTGTGTGTATATATATATAAGTGTGTGTATATATATATATGTACTATATATATATATATATATATAATATATATATATATATATATATATATATATATATATATATATATATGTATATATATATATATATATATATATATATATATATATATATAGATATATATATATATATATATATATATATAGATGTATATATATATGGTTGTGTATATATATATATGTATATATATATATGATTATATATATATATATATATATATATATATATATTATATATAGATATATATATATATATATATAATATATATATATGGGTATATATATATATATATATATATATATATATATATATATATATATATATTATATTATATATATATATATTATATATATATATATTATATATATATATATATATATATATATATATATATATATATATATATTTATATAAAGGAGGAGGTGTCCAATCAGACGACAGTCATGTGCACGTATTTATTAAGAAACGTTCATGTTGTCACCATCACATCATCAGTCTGCAATTGAAATTCACAATTAAAATAAGATTAAAATTACAATAAAAATTAAATAAACTTAAAATATATTCAGAACGTTGAAATAGGGAATGAGAAGAAAACTACCTATTCATAAAGCAAGAAAGAGCTGAGTGACTAAAAAACGGTCAGGTCTGCACACAACGTAAACCTCACGCCAGAGAGAGAGGAGATGAGCGAGGTATTGGAGTTTAAACTATGGGAAAAGGTGCTTAATAAACAATGACTCGAGGGTAGTTAGATGGGTAGTTTGCCTTGATGTGCGAATTATAGAAAAAATGTTTCTTTTCGATAGTAACCTTACAACTATTTGCATGTATTCTTATATTAGAGAATCTCTAATCCCGAGTTCTCTAATATAAGAATACATGCAAAGAGTTCTAAGGTTACTATCGAAATGAAACATTTTTCTATAATTCGCACCACAAAGCAACTACCCATCTAACTACCCTTTGAGTCATTGTTTATTAAGCACCTTTCCCCTAGCTTAAACTCCAATACCTCATCATCTCCTCTCTCTCTGGCGTGAGGTTTACGTTGTGTGAGACCTGACCGTTTTTTAGTCACTCAGCTCTTTCTTGCTTTATGAATAGGTAGTTTTCTTCTCATTCCCTATTTTAACGTTTTGAGTATATTTTAATTTTATTGTAATTTTCAAGTTTATTTAATTTTTATTGTAATGTTTAAGCTTAGTTTAAATTGTGAATTTCAATTGTATACTGATGATGTGTGGTGACAACATGAAACGCTTCTTTATAAATACGTGCACATTACTTTCGTCTGATTGGACACCTCCTCCTTTATATTTATGGTTTTCCTGATGTGATATATAATATATATATATATATATATATATATATATATATATATATATATATATATATATATATAGTGCACATATGTGAGTGTGTTACCATTAATTTTTCGTAATATCCAATTTACTATATTTCGGGAATAACTTGAACCGAGGGGAATTATACATGGTAAGTTCTTCATCACAATAGGGATTCGAACTGCCGCTTGGCTGGCAAACAACGAAACCATAGTTGCTATAACTAAGTTTTCCTTTCTGAATCTCCTTAGACCATTTATTTGATTACGTAACCAACCGACAATAGTGACTTAGCTGAGTTTGGTGATCAGAATTTCCGTTTCTACATTTCTGAAAGGGTAATGTTGTCCTTGTTTAATATCATTAGGTTTAACGTAATTGGAGGCGAAAATCATAAAGAAATATTGTATTTCTGAATATTTTGTTGGTTTTTACAGTCAAATATGCAAGCATCAGATTATAATGTTATCAACATCCCAATAAATCTTTCTGCACAAGTAAATAATTTCATAAACGCTGGAAAAAAAAAAAAACTTTTATCTCATTAATCTTACTTACCGTACTACTCTGACCTGTTGTTATTTCTCCTTTTTTTACCATTTAGTCCATTATTTCCTTAATAGCATGCGATTAGGCTAATGCCCAACTGTTGTGGAGAGTGCAAAAAAAATAAAAATAAAAAAATTTTCATCATCGTTTTATTCAATCCATAAACAATGTAGATATTCATTCCTTAACCCCCTTATTTTTACATATGTGCTCATCGCAACTACCCTTTAATATTATATATATATATATATATATATATATATATATATATATATATATATATAATATATTATATATATATATATATAGTATATATATATATATATATATATATATATATATATATATATATATATATATATATATATATATATATATATATATATATATATATATATATATAATATACTATATATATACACACACACACACATATATAGTATATATAGATATATATATATATATATATTATATATATATATATATATATATATATATATATATATATATATATATAGTCAGTGCATGAATGGGTCTCATACACCGGGACATTCTTATGTACATTCACAATTACCAAGCCACAAATTTCGTTTAATATCCAGTACACTATACCTAGTGAACAGCACACACCCAAGGGGAATTGTAGGTGATAAATGATTCGACACGAATGGGATTCGAACCGCTACCTGGTTGACAAACAACACAAATACAGTGACTGACCATTGAACCATTCGTTACTCAGTGGTCAAGTCACTGGACATCGTTTTCCTCTAGTTGTTCGTCCATTCTAACAACCTATTTTTTCGTATGCATTTTTTTTATATAAAACTCGTTGCTCTTACTGCTTTGATAGCCACCTTCTGGACAAGCATAACTAAAACGATATTTTAGCTGCATATATATGCTGATGTGCGTATGCTCGTTTCAGATAAATAACTGAAGAGAGAGAGAGAGGGAGATGAGAGAGAGAGAGTTTTATCGTATTAGATCGTAGTTTCCCTGAGATTAAAAGTTCGGGTTATCGCAAACGTCCCCAACATCTCTGACATCGACCACAACTTGTGTATTGAGGAAGAGGTCCTCGGACCCAGACCTATTATTTCCTTATCTACCGCAGTTCACGTCTGGTTCGTCGAATGCGATTCATGTTAAATAAATGCAATTATTGCTTCTGTATAGGTACTCGATAGAATGCAATTATATTGTGCGGAACGTAAATGGAATGCAATGTTTTCAGAGGACCGGTTAATATTCGTTTCCTTTCATCAGTTATTTTAAATGGTTATTTAGATTGGTATATGTAAACGTGACACCAATCTATTACTGAAAAGTGAATTCAATTATGCTTATTATTTTTTTTTTGCTATAGTCCATAAATGATTATTTTTTATGCATTCTGAACACTGTTACATTATTTTTAAGAAAATGAAAAACTCTCGTTTGTAGTTTGATCAATATCTTTGGAAGGTAAATGAAGCTATCTTACATTGAATAAGCTGTAAGTGGAAATTCTAATCTTAAAAGTAGGTATCCAACACCTTTACAGAGTAACGCGAGAGGACAAGAAGGACAAGGTACTAATTTGTGGGATACAAGATGGATGATGAAAAAGTGATGAAGAGGTAATGTCCACTCATAGAGTGGAGAGAAATCAGTGACTAGTCGGAGAACGTCTGCAAGACGGGAAACTTAGGAGCAAACGTGAGGAAGAACAAGGTCCCGAGATTAGAACGGACAAGGAAGATGCTGCCGTGAATGCTGATATGGACAGTGGTAGGAGAGTAGTCTCATAAGTATTTAGGAGTTAATATTTTCACTGAAAGTGGATGATAATGGAATCTATGGAAGCCGACACTGGAATAGGTAAATGGATTAATGGACAAACTCCTTCTTATGAAAGTGAATGAAAGTACAATAAATTGCAGATGTCGAATGCAAATAAAGGAAGATGGTTGAAATTGCCTCCGGGAATTGTTCACGTAGTATTTTCACTTACTCGGGGAGTACGTCTTCAAACTACTTTCTTGTTATTGTTGTAGGGGGTAGGAAGGTCTATAAAAGAGCCTAAAAAGGTCTGAAAAATTTGTTTCGAGTTGAGTTAAAGTTACAGGAATTTTAGGATAGGATAGTTTATGATTTATATTAAAATGAAAAATATGAAAAATATAAAAAAATAATGTGCAGGTTAATCAAACAGTATAGAAGATTTTTTTCTAATAAATCGGCTTATTCATTTTTGTAATTTTCGTTGGTGAAACAAGGCTACATTTGACTAGAGTTTTTAGCACATTTTGATTTACGTTAAAGGTTAGGAATACAATGTTTACAACTTATGAGTGAGGGGAAAATCTTGCACGCATTTCGAGTAATCTGGAGGTTGGATCATACCTTGTTTATCATGAGAAGAATTCAAAGGATGAGAATTATGGCGATACCTAGGAGTGGTAAAAGAGATAATTTGGTGAAAGAAGATCTTTTTCCGAAAGCTCGCTTCGACTTTCCAGATTCTTTATCTTGAACCTCAATGGTTTCTTTCCCCTCACTGTTAAGGTCCGTCCGCACGGTCTAACATTGTCCTGACGGACAAAAACATTGTTACCAAGTAACAATTGCCTGCCGATCTTTGCCTTGTGATCTGAGTAAAAACAGTGATATACAACCTCATCTGGTACCACTGTTTGTTGCCAGATCTACTTCAGTCGTTTCAACGCTTATGACATCATCCTGCTTCGCCTATAATATGGTAATATTGTTTGTCGTTGGACATTGTTCGACCGTGTGGACGCACCAAATTAGGCTTCCGGCTCTAATTCCCTTACACCGGTTTATATTATCGTTACAGCAATGCCATCATTGTACATAGCAATAAGGGACTTTGATATGCCAGACATTTGGTCAACGGACATTAAACCGAAGAACATTTGGCAGAAAATGTAATAGACGTACCTACTTGTATGTCATACCCGCTTTTGTTCAGTTAGTTTATAACAAGCAATCTTAACAGTTCGAAACAATCTGAATTTGCTTTGAGTTTACCATCTATAAAGTTGAATTGGGTAACTGCCCTTTACAGCTGAAACACTTTGAACCAATCATGCTCAAACGAACCTATGCTTACGAGACGTTTGTTTGGCGGCTGCTGATTGGCTGGTGCCGGGAGGTAGACAGCTGCCAGCCAATCAGCGACTGCAAAACAAACGTCTTGTGGGCATAAGGCTCACCCAAGAATCTATCTAAGTGAACCAGCAATAGTAACCTACCTTCGACACTGATACAGTTGCTGGTCAAAAGTTTTAAAGCTAAGTTTACCTTTCTGCTACATATATTTATCTATGTCATATATACATACATATATATATATATATATATATATATATATATATATATATATATATATATATATATATATATATATTATACATATATATATATATATATATATATATATATATATATATATATATATATATATATATATATATAATATATATACATATATGTATAGATATATATATATATATATATATATATATATATATATATATATATATATATATATATATATATATATATATATATATATATATATATATATATATATATATATATATATATATGATATATATGTATATATATAAATATATATATATATATATATATATATATATATATATATATATATATATATATATATATATATATATATATATATATATATAGAATGAATGAGAAAAAGTTTACAGAAAAGATGGTATTCATACCAAGAGGTCCATTCACAGGCAAGCCAATTTAGGTCACCCCCACTGATAATCTTCCTTTAATCAATCTCTTAAGCATTGGTTGAGTGAAAACCTTGTTGATCGTATCTGAAATCCATGCTCCTTTTGAGATGTTCATTACCTGCCTCTCTTTTATTAAGGCCGCTTCCATCATTTGACTCTTGTACCGGCAGTTGCTGCTATAAATTACACGTGACAAATTCCAGTTTATTCTATGGTTATGTACATTTATACGGTTGAAAATAGCTGAGTTCTGTTGTCCATACCTAACTGACCGTTTGTGTTGTATTAATCTCTGGGGAAGTGATTTACCTGTAATCGATGTAAGATTGGTCACAGTCCTTGTATGGGATTTGGTAAACCCCAGTGTCCTTGGGAGATGTGTTGTTGGACGTTAATCAGGGATTTGGCTAAGGTGTTTGGGTAAGTAAATGCAAAAGGCTTAGATTTTCCAAGGGTCTGAGTCACCTTCTTAATCGTGTCCAGGTGTGGAATTTTATTTTATTGTTGGGTGTATCTCTGGTCTTGTCTTTAGGGGGTCGGTAGAAAATTACGTTTGCTTGTGAATTGCTTTCTCAATATATGGTCAGGATACTTAGTTGCTTGCGAATTAGTTCAAATTCTTTTTCCAGGAAATCTAGGGAACAAATTCGTAAGGCTCTTAAGAACAGGTTGTGGCTACACCTATCTTGATAGCAATGCATGATAGTTAAAGTAGTGAATGTATGAAAGTGAGAACGTTGGTTTTCTGTAAATGGTAAATTTGTATTCTGTTGTGTCTCTGATTATTAATATATCAAGAAAAGGAATTTTGTTGTCTGATTCCCATTCAACTTTAAATTTGATGCTGGGCACTAATGCATTTAATTTTGAGAGGAATTCATTAAAATTGCCCCACCTATTA
>NC_061107.1:39783930-39791430 GCF_015104395.2 Macrobrachium nipponense | reverse complement strand
AAGGCAATCAGGGTGTATAATGCCTTGGAGGAGGAATTGCTAGGGACTATAATAAGGTTAAAAGGTCTCTCGTCTTGAAGGCGTATGATTTGGTCCCCGAGGCCAATCGTCAAATTGTTCCTCCTTGACGCGAGCAAATCCACAAAAGACTGAGAAGGATGCTTATCGAAGTTCCAAAATTTAAGGCAATATGCCTTAAATTTTGGAACTTCGATAAGCATCCTTCTCAGTCTTTTTGTGGAAATTTGCTCGCGTCAAGGAGGAAACAATTTGACGATTGGCTGAAGAGTCGTCATGTGGTTCTTTTGCCGTGTTACTGGAACTGATGCTTGTTGAAAATTTAAAAAGGCTTGTAGTAGTTGAGGGTATATCTTGAGGAGGTAAAAAGCCGTTAAATTGAGTAATGCTGCCCCATCTCACGGGCGAGTTTGTTTTTAACTCTCAGTCTGGTTCCGGTAATTTTGGATATAGGGGAGACCAACCCAATCTGCTAGTCCTCACTAATAATCAAAAGAGAAGAGAGAACTTTTCACCTTTCCCTAATAATTTTAGTCCAGTAATGGTAATAATAATAATGGTAGAATCTCTGGTGGGCCTCCTGTTCGAATTTTTCTAGGAATAGTCTTGGATCTAATTTTGTCAATCATAATAACAATGGTAATAATAACAGGGTTAATGGTGATAGAAAGACCAGCTTCTGGTGCGATAAGCCGATTCACTTTCAATACCAATGTAACGCGCGTAGGAAGTATCTGCAAACAAATAATAATCCTGTATCTTTAATATCCAACAGGCCCTCTAGTGATGAACGTAAGATAGAAAAAGTTGCACCATAGTTAGCAGTAATTTAGATAATGGCAGTAGTAGTTCGTCCTCCGGTAATTAAGAATGTTACTGCAATATGATAATATGTTTGGCCAGGAAAATTTATATCTGATTGTCGACTATTAATGTTATATGATTTTTCACAGGTTCAGCTCGGTCTCTGGTTTTGAGAGAAACCTTGAAAGATTTCGTACAGTACTCCGGTAATTATGTTGTTCGGGAGGGTTCCCGAACACTATTCTTTCAGCTCCATTGGTGGAGGTCAGGATGTCTTTCCCTGGATACGATCGAGTTACCGAGTTGGCTGTTGTTGAAAGTCTCCCCATCCCTGGTATTGATGGCATCTTGCGCAATGACATGCACAATAGCAAAGGGCAGGAGTTATTTCCTATATTATCTGTGCGTGCCTGGTCCTGTGGCAGTAACAACCTATGCCTCAGCAAAAGCTTCTGATCTAATTAATAATGATGATGACTTGATGCTTGATAGTTTAGAAATAGACGTAGAAAGGCCCGGGTCTGTGAATAGCAGTAGTAGTAATAATAAAAAATTGACTTTTATTTGGGTAATGTTAATGATTTGACTAAACCTCGTTTTTTGCTTAATCAAGGGTTTATATACAGAATTAGTCGCCCATCTAGTGATGATCTGAGCAGGATGTCTCGGATCGAGCAAATCGTAGTTCCATCTCAGTTTAGTGAGTCAGTAATGAGTCTCGCTCAGGATAATTTCTTTTCAGGTCATTTTGGTGTATGGAAAACTTTCCCAAAACAAAAGTTGGCAAAGTATTTTTGGTGCCTGGATTGAAATCATCGGTAAAGCAATTTGTTAAGGAATGTGAAATTAGTCAGGTTATGGGAAAACCCAATCAAGTTATTCCAAAGGCCCCGTGAATCCTATCCCTGCAATTGGCGAGCCGTTTGCAGAGTTGGTCATTGATGTGGTTGGTCCATTGCCTAAAACCAAGTCAGGTTTTGTTTATCTTTTAACAATTATGGATAGAGCCTCTAGATTTCCTGAAGCTTCCCTATGAGACGTATAACATCCAAAGTAGTCTTTGAAATATTAATAGAGTTTTTTTCTAGGTATGGTCTCCCTCGTGTTATTCAGACTGATTGTGGTACGAATTTCACGAGTAAGGTATTAAAGGGGTCGGTGTGCTGACTGGCCATTCAGCACATTACCAGCGTACCTTATCATCATGAGAGTCAAGGTGTGGTGGAAAGGTTTCACCAAACTCTTAAATCAATTTTGAAGAAACATTGTTACGAACACGGTAGTGAATGGGATAAAACCCTTCCATTTGTAATCTTTGCACTTAAAATCATCCTAATTCTTCCACAGGTGTAGCTCCCTTCGAACTGGTATTCGGACATGAAGTACGTGGTCCACTGGAGAGTTTTAGCGAGATACTAGAGTCTTGTCGAAGGGGAGATGTTAAAATTGGAGCGTTTGTGGAATATTTGAAAAGAGGTTGCTTAGTGCTTTATTCACAGGCTGTTATGAAATCTAATTTCGACAAAAAAACTAAATCGCGTTCTTTTGAACCTGGGGAATTTGTTTGGTATTGAGTGTGGACCCGGACAATTTTCTTGAGCCAAGGTATAAGGGTCCATGGAAGGTATTAAGGAAATTGTCTGAGGTCAATTACGAAATTGAAACTCCCGGTTCAAGCAGAAAGTGTAAAATTTTTCATATTATAGGTTTAAAACCATTTCACTGTAAGAGCACTGATCCTTCAGCCATTGTTTATGAGCCGGTGTCTGTAACAGTGGAACTTCTTCCTTCTGAGGGTGAGGGTTTTGGCTAACTTATTGTGTCGGGTAACTGCAGATGCCCTTTTTGCTAATGTACAAAATTTAGAAGCTTTGCAGAAGGTCTGGAACATTATAACAGTGTTTGGGTTAAGAGAAGAAACTACGCAATTGCTAATATTTACTTCAGTGGCATCAACCGTCGTGGTTCTAGACAACAATAGAAGGTTGAAGCGTCTGTTAAGGATGAAGAAATTCAGTACGAAATCGAATTTCAATAAGACAAATTTCTACTGACGCAACGCCGAACCATTTCATTGCATAAAAAAAATGGCCAGTATGTTGGTACGACAACTCAATAGTTTCGAATGAGTTGCCAGTTTGTGCATGGCGTAAGAAGCCTTCAAACACGGACGAATGATGGTAAGATGATGTGCAAGGTATTTTCAAACATGACAAATTGTTAAGAGGAGTATGAGTATATCCACATTGTATCTTAATCATATCTATAGTATGCAATTCTGTGGATGTATGTAAGCGTCGTGGTCGTGCTTTTTTAGAAACGATCAAATAAATATGCCTAAAATATGCATAATCAAACGCTAATTGCTATTGACGTCTAGAAATATTTCTTAGGATCCCAAACCTGTCAAATGCTAAAACAATACGATTATAAAAAACAATCGGTACGAATAACTAAATATGAGCATAAAATGGTTTGTCTAACGCGAAAGCTCTGTCGCAGGTTTCACAGCGAGAAGAAAAACAAAGAATCGTTTCCTCTCCTTATGAGAATATAATATGTGTCATTTTCCCAGAAAAGTAGAGCTCATATATGACCATCACTTTCGTGCTAGACTGACTGTGATAAAACCAAGTAGCGCCTTGCTTAGCAGTCCAAAATGTTACGAAATAAATACCTAAAATCTGAAGATGCAAGTAAGGGCCTATTCCAAATTTATAGCTGCATCTATTAAAAACTTGATGCTTATGCTTTCCGATTCCTCCAAAACCACGGAACTGGTGTTCGATATTCTATATCCTATCCTAATCTATGCAACCGTCCCTGTTGTTTCATTTCAACCATTATTAATCAGCTAGTTCTAATATTCAAAGACAAATAGTATTTGTTCTTGAATATCCTACCGAAAGAGTCCAAATACGATACCATTAGACGTTAAATTCTACGACTCCTAAAACAAAGAAGCAATTCTAGCTATATGTGGCATTTTGTATCTAGTTTCAAAGTCAAAGTCAGGGTCTAAACACATTTCCTTCAATATCTGCCCCAATACTAACCGAATTCACTCACGGGATAGTTTTGGTCAGGTAGAACCTCACTCCTGAGAAAACGGGCCATAGTGTTAGTTCATGGAATTGATCAAAGAGGACAAGTCCATTCTCAGGTCTTCAAACTAAAATTAGAATAACCAGCGAATCATCACTGATCGAACAACGTATTCTTTCGAACCGAAATGGATTTGGGGAAATTTGATTGCTTCCAATCTTCACACCATCGTACTTTTCTTTTCCCAAAGTGAGAAGAATTAAGCCACAAATAAACAGTCAACTGCAACGTTGTAGTCCGCCCTCACGAATGAAATTGAGTGAAAGAGAAGGGATTGATAATGTTCCGTTGATGAATTTTAGTTTTATTTTATTTTTTTTTGCAAATGACGTCTCGCATAAGTTTAATAACGAGAGATAAAAGACTGCGTGACAAGCACAATGCATAATCAATAAAGGACTTTACAAAGATTTCTTTCGTAGATATGTCTACCTATTGGATGAAATATTGCTATCACTTTTAGTGGAAATATGATGATAATTTCTCATATACACGTTGTCTCCTTTATCTTGTTTCAATAATTGACTGTCAATCATTTTCTCTTTAATCTTGTTAATGTTCAAGACCTGTGCCATTTTTTTACACGATTATATTATACTTTTGAATGCAAGAGTTATGATATTAATGAATTCAGATAAATATATCTGGAGTCAGTCGTCCCATCAGAACTATTGTACCTTACACGTTGACTAAACATCTCTGATTAAATCGAACAATAATGATATGAAATCCTCGAGTGATATTTCAGTTTTCGAGAGGAATGATAATAGTCTGAGCATCCGTAACGATCTCTCTGTACAGAACTTGTATCAGAATGGAGTTCCAGACCGTCCCTCCCTCCTCACGCATTTCGTGCCTCTATGGAATTTCCTTCAGAGTTCTGAATAATTGGTCGACGTTGGTATGGCCGTTTGAAAGTTGAAGGGAAAAGAGAAGCTACCCTTCGGGGTGGAGAGCAATAAACCAGTCCGGATATATATATATATATATATATATATATATATATATATATATATATATATATATATATATATATATATATATATATATATATATATATATACATACATACTATATATATATATATATATATATATATATATATATATATATATATATATATATATATATATAGATATATATATATATATATATATATATATATATATTATATATATATATATATATATATATATATATATATATATATATTATATATATATATATATATATATATATATATATGTATGTATATGTATGTATATATATATATATATATATATATATATTATATATATATATATATATAATATATATATATATATATATATATATATATATATATATATATATATATATATATATATATATATATATATATATATATATATATATATATATACATATATATATATATATATATACATACATACATATATATATATATTATATATATATATATATATATATATATATATATATATATATATATATATATACATATATACATATATTTGTGTGTGTGCTCGTGTCTATTCCTTTATTGGAGAGTGACTTTTGTCCAAAGTAAATATTGGGGGGGTTGTACTTTGAAGATCTGTTGGACGTAAAGATGAAGGAGTCACAAATCGAAAATTCCCTCAGTAGGCATTAGGACGCATTAGTTACAGAAGTAAAAACTTGTTGAAGTTAACTGAAAAAGACCCTGGGCACACCTTTTTCACCGTATCTTATTCAATTCCCTTAATCTTTACCTGAAATTACACAAAATGACTGGACCACATTTGAGATGGGTTTTTAAAGAAGTGGATTTTAATCGTTGATTTCATCAAATAGAAGGATATGATTGATACATGTTAATAGAACCGGATAATATTTTACATATATAACTGACCTGACCTCAATATTCTACAGATTGTATAAACATGTGTAGCTTTAAAAAAAAAAACTAATAGGCAATGATCCCGATAAAAATCATAAAATAGAAGAACTAATGTCTAGTGCGTCAAGATAGACTTTAATTTAAGCAGTTTATCGGTATGTGACGAAAACTACTATTCACTTTAACGATATTATACTTGTGATTCTAGATCAATAATATGAAGTTGAAGATTCTTAAAATGAAGAATGCAGTTGGAAGTTAATTTCAACAGGATGTGTTTCTATTGACACGACGTCGAACCATTTAATTCGACAAATAACCAATATCTTGGTAGCACGATGACTCAGTAGTTCCAAAGGATTTACCAGTTGTTCATGACGTAGGGAGCTTTCAAATACCGATGAATGATAGTAAGACTGGGTACCAGAATATTGGTATATGATAAACGTTGAGATGAGTATAAGTATACACAATGGATGAATCGACGCGTGTCTGTTGATAAGTGTATTCCAGAACAGCTTTTCTCAGAAAGGTTCAAATTAATAATCCTAAAATACCTAAACAAGAGTTCTGTCGATTATAGAAACACTTCCTTTCAACATCCCATATCTGTCAAATGCTAAACAATGATGATTAATTCCTAATCGGTACACACGATCCCGAGTTTCAGGGTAAAATGGGTGTCTAATAAACACTCCACACCAATAAGGAACATACGGAATTAACTCCTTTCCTAAAAAAAGAGTGGTATGTAGTTTTGCAGAAGAGTGGAGTTCGTGTATGATCATGCGTCAAGCCAGATTGACAACAAGAGGACTAAATATACGTAACGTTCTGCGTAGTCGCAAATGCTGTGAAATTTTCAGTCTGCAAACAAACATCCAACCAACTGCGAAAAAAACCAGTAAATTTTATTCAGAATAGTTTGAACTTGAATTTATTAAATTTATTAAACAAATTGTAACAGGCGGAAAAGTTCGAGTAAAAGGAATTGTTAATACATAAAAATTACAAATATGGTAGCACAAAAAAAAAAAAATAAAAATTCCCACAAGAAAACCACACGGCGACACGGCCAGGTATCCCTTCAAAACTTACTTTGATTCGCGGGATTTCCTTCTTGAGGGGATAAACTTCGGAGGATTCTCTACCCGTGCGAGGGAAAATGGGAGGGATTGCTCCTCTGCAAAGAAGAATTCTCAGAAATCATTATGCAATAGGAATCAAGCCTAAAGGAAGTCTAGCCAACTGGAGAAAGGGCATCCTGGGTACAAGGCTCCAAAGCTGAGACTCCGAGGCTTGAACGATAACCCTTCGCCAGACTGCGAGACTCGACTTCCTGTTGGCGTTTTGGAAGAGGAGTTTCCGTTTACCTTTACAAAAAATAACACAGCAGATTCTAAGTATTTAAATAGTATCTGTAAAAAGTATTATTATAAAAAAATATTAAAGTAGACCTGTAGAGAATGGCTGTATGTCTCCTTCAAATTATGATCTTTATTTTAAGCTATTTAACATAAATTTCAAGAAAAGCAAGTCAAAAAGCAAACTCTAGTTTTTAAATAGAACTTATTTTCAATCTTACCATTCATTAAGAATATTTTCTTCTACACAATCTGATGGTTGATATTTGAACTTTATTTCTCTTTGAAGACAGAAACTTTACGGCAGCCAGTACCTACATGAATAAT
>NC_061107.1:39761430-39771430 GCF_015104395.2 Macrobrachium nipponense | reverse complement strand
CCGTTTTTGAAGCGGTGTCACGTATGATGATTTGGCCTGCTACTGTAGCCTACTTTTGTCTAAATGCTGAACCGGCTTGCTTTCCCTACGACTATGCTATGTGCAGACTAACCTCTGCCTAGATGTTCGCCGACAATCCTACCGAAGCTATCATTCCTGAAGTTCCTGAGGGCGCTGTCTGTTGAGGAGTGCCTTGCTTTTGATTCCTTGGTGAAGACCTGCAAGTGACTGGAGTCCTTCGTCAGATGCCCCGGCTCTATCTATGCACGTCTCGTCCATGGACTAAGGGCAATGAAATTGGAAATGTTCTGGTCGGCCATACACCTATTGTTCCTTGCACTCATTCCCTGTTTCTAACTGTTTTTTCATATTCCCGTTCATATATTCTCCTTCAGAGGCCCACATGAGTTCAAGCAATTGTGAAATTCTTGTGAAATAAGTGTCGAAGTGATATTAGTGTGTGTTACTTTCCAACAGTAATCTCGTTGCATTAACGTAATTTTGAGCATGATAAATCGGATATTTTGTATAATCTCACTTTGCATTTATAATTTTACGTAAGTTTACCTTCATTGGTATTTGTGTTAAAATGTTGAATGCTTTCCAGGTTTGCGTTAGACCTTCCCCGTTGTTGCCTCCTATGGCTCAACAGCGCTACTGAACATGTTCTGCCAGTGCCAAGTCTTAGATATTATTTCTGACGGTTTTCCTGTGGGAGATTACTCTTGCTTACGTGTTCCATAATTTAATGTTTTTCAGTATTTCTAGTTTAAGTTTTTTATCCATATTTTCATACACCTAGGTGATTTTTTAGGATTAGTGATTTTGTTTGCAATTAGGTAGCACATTTGCTTTACTATTGTAATTAAATGCCACGGACGCTAGGTAATGCTCCGTAAACATTAATCTTCTGAAAAACCTTACAGGAAGTATATTTTGTACACGAACAAATTATATTTACCTCCAATGCTGTGAAAAGTAATTTCAGTGGTTTTATTTTAAAGTTCATTCTATTTCTGCTCATAGCTGCATGGCCCTTATAGTCAGTACAGTTTGTTTTGCACAAGGCACTTTTATAATAAAGCCATTTTGGATTTCTCAAATAAAACTAATACCCGACACGTAAACTACGATAATATATGTAGCATCATTTGTCCGTTCAAAGACAGATGGTAGACTCAGCGTTGATTAAAGTAAGAAACAATAAATATCTCAAAAGTTGTGTGAGATGTAAATATATAGATAAAAATCTTCCTCCAACCAGCGATTAAGAAGATTAAAGATAAATTGTCATCCTGGTGATTAACGGCTGACCCGTGACCTCTTGGTATAAATACTGCTTTTTCTGTAACTTTTTTCATTCATCCCCTCCATGAAGAGAGGGAAGGTTTGCTCTCTGAAATCTAGTGGTACCATCTACATACATACATATATATATATATATATATATATACATATATATATATACTATATATATATATATATATATATATATATATATATATACATATATATATATATAAGGAAATATAGAAATTAAAAAGATAAATCCTAAATGGTATTAAGGTATCTTTGTTGTTTTTGTTGTTGCTGTTTGTAGTGAGTATTTTGAAGATTCGGTGAATGGTGATTATAAGAGAAAGGCAGATGTGAATAATTAAAGAGTGAATGATTTGTTTAGATTGAAGAGTTCAAATTAAACAACCGTTTCAGTGCGCAAATTAGGCAGGTCCTATATTACGTTGGAAATAGAGAGGATGATGAGTAGTTGCCATATTTGTGTAGGGTATGGGGAAGAAGAAGAGAAAGATACCAAATTACTGGATAAAGGGGATCATGGTTACATTATTCAAGAGAATAAGTAATAGGGGGGTGGGTGTGACAATCAAGTGTTTGTTTGAAAATACACAAACTTCAGCAATTTCACTAAGGGATTTAACAGCATCTGTCAAGTACATGCTTGTGCACTGTCCTAGATTTAATCGCCTTAGTGCAAAAACTTAATAGCTGGGAAGACTATTTTAGATAATCTTAAATGATGGCGTTGAGGTAGGTAACCTTATGGGTTATCTAAAAGAATCTGGTTATTTTAATGCAATATAAGTTTAGTATATTTAGTAAATATTTAGTAAAGATTATATTTCAAATATAAAAGTTTGAAAATTATCTAATTTTGTTGGCTTTATATATCATCATTCTTAACTTGTTAAGTTCATATTTGAAACACAGCACTGAATATTACTAGTATGTTATCATTCACTTATCCAATTTTAATCACATCAATTTATATATTTCATCATTACGACTCTGAATAATCCAGATGGGTTCCGGCGCTTGGACTTCAACACCTAAATTTAAATCATAATCAATCAATCAATCAATCAAACCGATATAGCATCATAGGTAGGAAAGGATGATGGGGCTTTTATTTATGCACAATGTTTGTTTATTGAATCTTAAAATAAAAGAAATAAGGTGAATGTGACGTATAATGATTTTTTTTTATGTAACTGAGGTGATGCCAAGATAACGTGGTGAGTATTAATAATGTTTATTTATCTACATATCTGTCGATCTATCTATCAGTCTATCTATCTACTAAGTTTTTTTAATAAAATAACAGTAATGTTTCAGTTATTTTTGGAATCGCATTTATACGGAAGTGAATATCCAAATATGTCAAGGAGAGAGAGAGAGAGAGAGAGAGAGAGGAGGAGAGAGAGAAGAGAGAGAAATATGAGTAAACCAAGGTAGAAGTTTCTTTAAAATATTGTGGTATAAGGATTCCGTGACAGAATACCTTCAAGCACCCTAGGAAATGTGGTACTACCTAACCTGATGTCACAAGCAGCAATGGAGGGTTCATTGTGTGTGCATATATATATATATATATATATATATATATAATATATATATATATATATATATATATATATATATATATATATATATATAATATATATATATATATATTTCATCAGAGTGTAAATGCCATTTGTTCGACAGCGCTCCGAAATAAAGTGGATGTTGTGAATAACAACATAAACTTAGACTTTGGGAGGGATAGGAAAATAACTTATTGTGAGAAGGGGGTATGTGGGATGTGAAAAATTCAGTCTTGTTATCGGGTACAAAATTATAAACAGTAATCCTCCACATTGAATACGTACGGAAAAGGTAACCAGAAATAAAGTTAATCAAAAATAGTTTTTATTCTTTATGGAAAATTGGTAATGTCTTTCAATACTGTATACAGGGGAAATTAAACATGGTTAATGTAAACAAATAACTTCATTTTAGATCTTTCTTATACATTTTTTATTCAAGCTTCCGCTCTTCTTGAGCAGAATTTTTTTTCTAATTCACTGAATATGCATCGGGATTATGCATGAATTCGTGGAGCAAAGCGTGAAATTTTCTTCTCACAAAAAAGTGGAGTCATATCTTACTGGTCCTGCACGAGAAGCAGTCATGGGAAAGAGCAGAAAATGTGAATTCTTGAAGGGAGAATGTGCTTGTATTTTGCTTGCGAATTCTCTCCTTTGAAAAACGAGTCTTATAAGTCAATGACGTTTTCACGGGATTAAGTCAATGAAAAATTTCACTCTATGAATGTAAAACAAAACTATAATAGTGAATATCTTAGGAAGGTTTCTATTGTTTAATTTTTTTCCTTCTTCCTTTTTCTAACATGTATCTAGGATCAAGAATTCGTATAAGTGAGAGAGATTTACTGTGGGAGAGAATTACTGTGTTCTATTTCCGCTTCCGAATTTGCCAAAAAATCGATATAAGCCACTATTGTTAGCCAATTACATGAGACCATAAATGCATATTCATTAGCAATGTGGGAAATCAAACATCTACTACGTACATCTTGTAAGATATATTATTATAAATTATAAGATCTTTTACAAAATTTGTTGAGGAGAGAATTCTAGTAAATTCAGAAAAAACTGAAATTTGTCTTCATTATCTCTTATTTGTACGTATTCATGATCGTGGGTATACGTTAAAAAAAAATCTGCAACAATAAAGCCATACATCTATATTTTCATTTTCGTTGAGTGGAGTTTCTCATTGACTGAATTCTATGGAAACGTCAGTGATTTACAAGAGTTGCATCGTTTCTTAAAAAGGGAAGAAAATATCTAAATAAAAGATAAATACAGTCTCCCTTCAAAAATTCACATATGCTCTTTCCTACAATTACTTCCCATGTAAGAATCAAAGGTGAGACGACAAAGGATATATAACGAAGCTCTCTGATAAGAAGAGGGAAATTTTAAGTCTTACTCCTCTCCTTCATACATAATCCCGACGAATATTCGGTGAATTCGGGGCGGGGAAAAAGTTTTTATGCTCAAGAAGGGCGGAAGCTCGAATCAAAATGCAAAAAACTTTTTAAATAAAGTATTGGCGTTCCTTTAACGTGTAGAAATTTCAGGTTACATTTCACTGAATTATCATTACTCATTTTTCATAAAGGACAAGATTTCTTTTTAATGAATTTTTTTCTTTTGCTGTTTCTTTTTAAGTTTGCATGAAGAAATTGGATTACCTGAGGTAACTGATAATGGATATAATTAAACTAACAGATTCAGAAAAGTGCCATGGACTAAGCGGCAGTCTTTCCCTTGTAGAAAGTGGACGGAAATTCTGGAGCCATGGATTATGAATTGTAAGGAAAATATTTTCTCTTACTCGGGAGTAAGCCTACAAAATACACTATTATTGTTGTTGGTGTTGGGGGTAGGAAATGCCGATGGAAGAGCCGAAAAAGCTATACAAAAAGGTGTTCCACGTTGACTAAAGATACAGGAATTTTAGGACAGGATATTTTATGATTTATATACGAAAATGAAAATGTAAAGAATAAATAACGTGCATGTTAAACAATACATAAAAATATTTTTTAATAAAATATAGCACATTTATTTAAATTTTCGTTGATGAAACAAGGCTGAATTTGGCTATAGATTTTAGCACGTTTTAATTTACTTTAAAAGTTAGGAGTATAATGTTTACAACTTAAGCAAGCTGGGATAATCTTGCACACGTCCCGAGTACACTGGGGAGGTCGGATCACACTTGGTTCATAAAAGCAGCAAACATGACACCATTCACATTAAAAATGATATGCATTAGCTTTGGAAGTGTACTTGAAATATTGTATTATTATGATTTCTTTATCATTATAGGACACTTCTCTTATTCTTTGTAGTTATCACATTAAAAATATTACATTATTAAAGAGGACGTTACCTACCATACTTACCTTATCTTACAACTCTGGTTTATAAGATTGCGAAGTTGAACAAAGTTTTCCAGGAAGGGAAGGTGATAGATCAGATAAGAATTTTAAAAAGAAGAAAAAAAAAAAAAGTTTGGATTAATGAAATTTGAAGAACCTGAGATTTCCTTCCATTTATCATAGTTCTCAATTTTCTGCACGTAATTAGAAGTATTACTAAACCCTGAAATGGGTTCCACTTATAAAAAAAATTTCCCTCACTTAGAGTAAATGACTTCTGACTAACAAAAGGTTATGCTCTTTTTCCAATGTTTGTATGCCAGATTTCCTTCTTTGTCTTTTCGTTGGTGTTAATCACAGTGAAAACAAATGCATTAGGGAACCATATATAAATATATATATATATATATATATATATATATATATATATATATATACATAAAAAAAAAATATATATATATATATATATACATAACTTCAGGAAAGCCGAAGACACATGAAGAGTAAAAAAAGGGTTTATTCGCTAAGAAACGTTTCGCACAAGGAACTTTGTGCATCATCAGTCTGTTAAAAAATAAAGTACATTTTTTAAATTAATAAAAGCAAAATACAAATAAAAATACAATATAAAATTTTAAATTTAAAAAATTATAATTTAAGAATTAGCATAATTCAAAGTTAAAAGTGAAATAAGAACATTAAAAGTGAAATACGAACATTAAAAGTGAAATAAGAAAACATTAAAAAGTGAAATAAGAACATTAAAACACGACTACTAAAACACCAACCATTCGCTTAGAAAGGAGCAGAGAGAATGACTAGAAATGAAATTGAGGTCAGAAAGAAGACTAGCCAGGTATAGCGGAGAGATGAATACCGCTATTCAATGAGGAACAAGTCTTTTGATAAATAATGACTCGAGTGTTGTTAAATACTCGAGTCCTTATTGTAACCTAAAATGGAGAAGTGCTGTTTCTTGACTTCGATCTTACATTTGATGCATGATTTTTGATATTTGAATGCTCTGGTCTACTTAATCTCTGGCCAGTTCTAAAAGTAGTTTAACAACACTCGAGTCATTATTTATCAAAAAGAACCTTGTTCCCTCATTGAATAGCGGTTAATTCATCGTCTCCGCTATACCTGGCATAGTCTTCTTTCTGACCTCAATTTCATTTCTAGTCATTCTCTCTCCTCCTTTCTAAGCGAATGGTTGGTGTTTTAGTAGTCGTGTTTTAATGTTCTTATTTCACTTTTAATGTTCGTATTTCACTTTTAATGTTCTTATTTCACTTTTAACTTTGAATTATGCTAATTTTTAAATTATAATTTTAAATTTAAAATTTTAGATTGTAATTTTTATTTGTATTTTGCTTTTATTAATTTAAATGTACTTTTATTTTAACAGACTGATGATGCACAAAGTTCCTTGTGCGAAACGTTTCTTAGCGATAAACGCCCTTTTAACTCTTCATGTGTCTACGGCTTTCCTGAAGTTATGAATGTATATGGAAGTTCCTGCATATCCTATATATATATATATATATATATATATATATATATATATATATATATATATATATATATATATATATATATATATATATATATATATATATATATGTATATATATATATAGTGTGTGTGTGTGTGTGTGTGTGTGTGTTTGTGTGTGTGTGTGTGCGTGTGTGAGTAATGGAGTAAAAGACCCTATTTAACTAAAAGGAGAGAACTGATAGCCAAACTTACCTGGTTTTGTTCCCATCAACTGTCATCCCTATAGCTGTCTGAAATTGATCAATATACAAAACTATAATATTTATTTTCCCAAATAGCTAACATAAGATGGAAGAACAAAATGCACTTTAAGAAAATCCAACAGAAAATAATTAAATCACCATTACTCTTCCACGAAAGCATCCTGTATATAATTATCCCCTTTATCCTCACTTATCAACCCAATACCTGAGTCGTTATCAATTCATGGGCATATATAAAAGTCTAGAGAATTAAATTTTAAGTAGCAACAACAGGATCCATCTTTTCTGATGGGCTTAGCGCATTCTCGAATCCCAAAGTCTTTTTGTGACCACTACGGAACAATTTTGTTTTTGCGTTTAATTGCCATACTAGAGATTATACCTCATTCTTCTGTGCTAACGGATGTATGGATATACACACGCTACTGAACACACGAATGCACGCACGCTACTCTATTTTGTGCGTTTCCATTTCCCAGATACACTTCCTATTTAATGCACTGAACGTCAAAGTCATGTGCTACCGAATTAATCCAGGTCATTTGCGTGCTCACAATCTCACCAATGCGGCCAGTAATATTATAATATGTAAGCTTGTCCCGTTTGTTTCCAATGTTTTGAAGCATCTATAACAATGACACTTTACTGTTTTTTTTCGCATTCCGATCTTCTTCAAGTCACTCCTAATGACCTGATTTTCACTTATTACAATTTGGTCCAGTGCCTTTTTACACATACACACACACGCACACCACACACACACACACACACACACACACACACGGCCAAAGTGATCAGTAATCTTATGACTTTTGGCTCGTTTGAACATCTAAGGAACTCATTGTTTATAAATTTTCAAAACTTCAAAGCATTCGAGGCTACTCTTTTTTTGCATACAAACTGCCTGTTCGCTTGTTTTCGACCTTATTTAACTAAGGCACTGGTTACATTATTGTTAAATAAGGTTGAAAACAAGTGACAGGCAGTTGGATGCAAAAAAAGAACAACTTCAAGTGCTTGAAGTTTTGGAAAATTTATATACAATGAATTCCTTAGGATGTTCAAACGAGCCAAAAGTCAACATTTTTATCACTTTGGCGAGATCGCGGCCGTACAACTGACGTAGTTAGCCAAAAAATCACATGATTTTGACGTCAGAAAAATGCAACTGAGTGTGTGCATGAATTCATGCATCAACTATGGTATGTTCGTGGAAAGTTCCAGAACATTGTGCGCATACATTTGTGCGCTAATTAGGCCAGTGTACAGGAGACATGAGAAAGCACGTACATGAGAGTAGAATAGCGTGCATACGTTAGTGCGTCCCTTAGCATGTGCAAGTTCATACATCCGTTAGAGCAAATGCATGGAATATAATCTCTAGTGTGGTAATTAATGTGGCAATTAGATAACAGATGTTCGTAGTGATATCAGTGTGAAACAAGGCCGGAGGAGGCGCTTGGAGATAGATCAGCTAAGGTAAAGTGGAAGAGAAAAAGACGTTGCAACTTTGAACATTATGTGGTACTTGAAGTGTCACATATTGTGGTTTCTTTATAGATGGATTTTGGTTTGCCACTGCCGAAATGAACTCTCTAGACATTTATTTGTGAAAGAATAATGGGTTTATTTGACAATGAGGACAGTGGGTGATAATTTAATAATGGTGTCTTAATGATTATTTGGGAGATTTTAAATTCATTTTATTTAATTTTCATCTTAGCTATCTTGGCGAAATAAAGACTATTTATTTTGTATCTCAAGAGTTTGAATTAGAACCTACATTCAATGACTGATTTCAGCTATGCAAAGAGGGCAGGCAATCGGAGCACTGAAAGTAGGTCAAGTTACCTTTCAGTTTAACAGGGTCATTTGACCCTGTAACACTTTGGTGGCAGTCAGGAAAGGCATTCAGACCTATAGGTTACGTTTCTGGAGAGACTGGGGATTACATAGAAATTAGGGGATCACGAAGTCAGCGGAATTCGGGTGGTCCAAGAGTCAGCCTACTAAGACAGTAGTGTTGTATAACGTGTGTGAACATGAGTTTTATAAGTGCGGGGGGCCATTTTACAGTGATTATCATGGGTTGCTTATGTGATTTTAAAAATATACGTGGTAATGCGGCGAATAGACGATTTCAATGTGGTTGATATGCCTTTCCTTAAAAATAATATTTCCTTTTATTTATTATCTCACTTGTGTATTTAATTCTTAATTGCGGGTTTAAAGGAGAGGTAGTGGTTTGCTCTTAAGTGTTCAATATTTTCTTTTATTTTTTCTCACTAGTGTCTTTCATTTCTATTTTTCTGTGGGATTAAAGGAACTGTAGTACTTTGCTTTTAACTGCCATTTTCTTTTTCATGAGAGAGACCTTGTGGATGCATACAAGGAGTAGGACGGTGTTAACTGATGCTGAGTAAGGGATTTAGGTCGAACATTATCGGACTTTTATCCATTCTCTTTACTTATGCAGTTCAGTGTCTGCTAATTATGGTTTCTTTTATAGATGGATTTGGTTTGTCACTACCAAAAATGAATTCTCTAGACATTTATTTTGAGAAAGAATAATGGGATTTATTGACAGCGAGGATATGGGTAACAATTTAATAATAATATCTTGATGATTATTATTTTTATTTTTGAATCATTTTATTAAATTTTCATGTTGGCTTTTTAGGGGAAATAAAGACACCTTTTTGTATCTCAAGAGTTTGAATTAGAAACTAGAATAATTTACTGATTTCAGCCATGCAGAGAGGGAAGGCAATGGAATCATCAAAGGATGGTTGCGTTACCAGTTAGGAATTATCTCCTTTTAGTTCAATATATATATATATAATATTATATATATATATTTTATAAACATAGATATATATTATATATATATATATATATATATATAGATGTATGTATATATATATATATATATATATATATATATATATATATATATATATATATAGTATATATAAAATATATAGTA
>NC_061107.1:39753930-39756430 GCF_015104395.2 Macrobrachium nipponense | reverse complement strand
ATTTATTTCTAAACGAATTTAGATCTGTCAGTAATACGAGCTGAATATTAATCACTATTAATCCGTTTTCTCTGAAATTGTTTTTTACACACTCAATGTCGTATATCAGTTCCATGTCGAGAAGAGGAAGTGTAATTATCTCCAAGACATTTACAAAAGGACGAGTCAGGCAATTCCTCATACCGAGTTAAAAACAAATTTTTATGTCAGTGTGTTTGGTTAATCATTTCGCAAAAGATCAAAGTATGAAAAATATCCACAAGAATTAATATTCTCTAAAGGTAAACAGACGAACTACAACTCCAAGAAAATCTTAAAAGAATTTAATATCCTGCTCCACCAAAGCCAAAGCTAACTCGGGCCATCACGAGAACCACGACATTTTCTTCATTTCATTTCATTGAGAAAGTGGATTATTCATCATTAATAAATAAAAACGTCAAATTCATTCTCACCTAAGTCTCTGTGCTTAGGTTAGCACTAAGTCACTCACCTTTTGGTAAGTGTTTAACAAGCAAATTAGCATATCGGATCAAATACTAGTTAAAGAGGTTACAGAGAAGGAAATTAAGTTCATGTTACCACAGGTAGTTTTAATGTATATGTCGTCGTCTAGGACGTAATTTTGAGCTTTCGAAATTCATTTAAAACTTGGAAGCGGGAGACTCGTGCGATAACTTTCACGGAAAAACTAGATTGACGTTTTCCTTTACTTTGGAAGAATATATATATATATATATATATATATATATATATATATATATATATATATTTATATATATATATATATATATATATATGTGTGTGTGTGTGTGTGTGTGTGTGTGTGTGTGTGTGTGTTTGTGTATGTGTGTATGTATGTATGTATGTATATTGCTACGAGCGTCCTTTTGACTCTCTTGTATTTTCTTTTCTCCACCCAAACTTGAAAGCTTAGAAGGCATAACTTAGGGAAACATTATGCGAGCAATATATGGGAATTTTAAAAATAAGGAAGATCTCAAATTGGAAGGAAATCGAAAGAACTAGAGTAAACTGCATCGTGTCATGGATGCAGTAAAGCGAACACTTGTTGTGTGTTCTGAAAAGCGGGCGTACTATTTTTTGCTTAGCCCTCTTTTCCTTTTGTTTCCAAACTCTGGCTCGTATAAAAAAAAATCCTAGTATCATTTTAACGACGTGTCAAAGTTGATTTATCGCTTATCATCTTTTCGTCATATCCAGCTACCAGCCTTCTGCTAATCCTGAAAAGGCTTAATGACACTCAAGTGACTGTCACCCTCTTTGCCTATTGTATTTCAGTTCCACATCGAATTTGACGGAAGCCATTAACAGATACTATGCCCTTCACTCGCGAGAATTCACATCTCCTCACTAGAGGTCCATATGACCTGACCCTTACCGGTTTTTACTTGACCTTTTCCCTCGCCATTGTTATTGCAGCCTTCCGCATCCACGACTCAGCCTCCTCACACCTGCAATCTCGCCCACTGACCAGAGCCTCTTGACTCAAGCTAGTACCCATTGTACCCTTCCATCCATACCTCCTCTGCCAGTGTCCAATGACCTTTTCTCAGGCACCTGCAAGTATCAACATCAGAGATGAAAGGACCTAAGGAGATCAACCCAGTCTGGACAAGATGTTTCCGGAATCTCAGGAATTAGGTATAAATACGCACTGGCAAGGCATACCAAATTGCATTATGCACTAGCCAGTTACCGCAGTCTCATCCCGTTTTGAAGCGGTGTCACGTATGATGACTTTGCCTGCCACTATAGCCTACTTGTGTCTAAATGCTGAACCCGGCTTGCTCTCCCTACGACTATGTTGTGTGCAGACTAGCCTCTGCCTAGATGTTCGCCCGACAATCCTACCGAAGCTATCATTCCTGAAGTTCCTGAGGCCGCTGTCTGTTGAGGAGTGCCTTGCTTTTGATTCCTTGGTGAAGACCTGCAAGTGACTGGAGTCCTTCGTCAGATGCCCCGGCTCTATCTATGCACGTCTCGTCCATGGACTAAGGGCAATGAAATTGGAAATTGTTCTGTCGGCATACACCTATTGTTCCTTGCACTCATTCCCTGTTCTAACTGTTTTTCATATTCCCGTTCATATTATTCCTCCTTCAGAGGCCCACATGAGTTCAAGCAATTGTGAAATTCTTGTGAAATAAGTGTCGAAGTGATATTAGTGTGTGCTACTTTTCCAACAGTAATCTCGTTGCATTAACGTAATTTTGAAGCATTGATAAATCGGATATTTTGTATAATTCTCACTTTGCATTTTATCATTTTACGTAAGTTTACCTTCATTGGTATTTGTGTTAAAATGTTGAATGCTTTCCAGATTTGCGTAGACCTTCCCCGTTGTTTGCCTCCTATGGCTCAACAGCGCTACTGAACATGTTCTGCCAGTGCCAAGTCTTAGCATATTATTTCTGAGGTTCCTGTGGGAGATTACTCTTGCTTACGTTGTTCCATAATTTAATTAATGTTTTTCAGT